>NW_015784024.1:0-1400 GCF_001515625.1 Sinocyclocheilus rhinocerous | reverse complement strand
TAGTGTGAAATAAGATACAATGTTAATTAAATATGGTGCAAAATATGTTTATTATTTATTGAATCTCGTTTTATTGATTATACAGCATTGCATTTATTTTATTTAGGTTATTTAAATCTATTTTCTATTTTTATTTAATCTATTTTTACCTTGTTTTGATAAAATGTATTGTTATGTTGTCATAATTATTCAAAGATGCCAGATGGCAGGAAGGCAAATAATTTTTTCCCCTGTACACATGGCTTTTTATCTATTCTTATGCATATCCTTATCCTTCCTGGTTTTGGACGAGACGTTCATATTTAACTGTAATTCAAAATAAAAACGAATGCAAAATAAAAGTCCCTGAAAAAAAAAACCATGCAGACACCTGTTTCGCATTAAACCTTGATGATTCTTGATCATTGCGGGACGTGTATGAATGAACGGAAAAGACGCGATTGGATGTCCATACTTCGTTTTATCTATAAAAATCTTGAATTTGGTGAGTATTTTTGGTTTTCGTTTCGTTAAAGAAAAGATAGCCTATGTTTTTGCAGAAAATATGTCTAAAACCATGACATAGGTCTCATAAAGCCAGCGTGAACTGCTTATCCATTTAGGCCCGTTAGTAAAAAGAGTTGATGTGCGTTGTTAAGTTTAAGAACATCCATAAGAGGGCAATATAGTATCACAAATGCGTCCTTTTGATTTATGTGTAACACTAGATGGCAGAAAATTATCATTTTTGGGTTGCTGGATGAAGACTGATGACAACAGTGTGTGTTTGACTGAATGTCAGATTTCACCAAGACAGAGCAAACCAGCGTTTGTGACTTTGTAGTTTATTTAATTTCGTTTTTGTCTGCATCTAATTCAGTTAATGCAGGCTACTGTATTAAAAATGCAGTTTAATCACTGGGGAAATTGTATAGCTAATGGATATAATTTCATTCCATTAGCTTGGCATCTTTTGTTATTGGCAGAGGACCTGCAGTCCACTTTAGTTTATTGCATAAAGCTTAGTTTAAGGTTGTTTAGGCCAGCCTATCCTTAAGCATTGTGACGGAGCGACTGCAGGCCCATGAGGTAGTACACAAAGCTAATTCTCAGGTGATAAAGAGTCGGTCT
This sequence comes from Sinocyclocheilus rhinocerous, assembly GCF_001515625.1. Classification (NCBI taxonomy): domain Eukaryota; kingdom Metazoa; phylum Chordata; class Actinopteri; order Cypriniformes; family Cyprinidae; genus Sinocyclocheilus; species Sinocyclocheilus rhinocerous. The sequence goes on along the minus strand of NW_015784024.1, from coordinate 290 downwards.
TTAGAGGTTTCACAATCTGCGATCTATCTCCACTGTGCTGCCCTGCTGGGGAGAACCGATAAGGTTTTGGAGGAGCTCAATAATTCTCTTAATTGATTGTCTGGAAGTGAAGATAATTCATGGTAATTATCAGGCCAGTGAGGAGCTCATGAGTTGAAGCCACTGAGGGAGGAATAATGGACGCTTCACTCACTTACATGGCAAAGACAGACCGAGAGACCTGTCACAGATCTAAACAGACTATGTTAGTGCTGTTACGGGGCTGACGAGACGTGAGACGTGCGGATCCA
>NW_015784023.1:0-1400 GCF_001515625.1 Sinocyclocheilus rhinocerous | reverse complement strand
AGAACGTTCGTCAGCCAATCAGATTCAAGCATTCAACGGCCCCATTGTATAACGTGCAACAAGGACACCTTAAAATAAAGTGTTGCCATTTTAACAATAACAATAACCATAGTGTGTTATTGTAAACAATACAAGTAATTAGGACATTAAATATGTAGGCTACTTAAGTCCTACTTAAGTGGGCAATTATTCAACTAAAGCTTTCAAAACATTACATTTAGTATATTATTTTAAAGCATTCTATTTCCATAAAAAGTACTGTTTTTAAAAGTGTGCTAAAGTTTACTTCTTATTTACAATGGTTATAACATGACTTTTGCTGTATTTTGCCTCAGTACTTTTTAAATTTTTTTTATTTTTGCTGAGCATCACTATTGATATTTCTCATTCTTAGGGTGAGTTTGAAGAAACCTCCAACCTCAAGCATTGAACTTCTGTGCATTCCTTGTACTGCACAGTTTGTTCTGCAGATACCATGTGGATTGTCGAGCACTTTTATAGGTGATCAGGCTCACGATTTTCACCAGGCTGATGATAAAACAGGCAAAAAATCCTGTAGGCTCACACTGAAGGAGGAACCTGAGACCTGAATATCACATAGACTTGGAGGTGGACTCTGTTGACTTGCTATATCTGCAGTCACCGGACACCCACTGAATGCCCTTACAAACACCTACACTGAACGTTTTCTCACGTAACCTAAAATGTATATGTGGTAATACCTAACTGATTTTATTCAGGTCACATGTGTTATTTATATGACTAAATCAACCTGACCACTTTGAGTTACACAGAGGAAAGCAATTCATAAGGGTCACATCAGATATAAAAACTTCTTTAAAGGAGTCATGAAATGGAAAATCTAAATGTTCTTGATGCCTTTTGCTGCAAAAACTTTGCCAACTTCAAAGGCACACCTTCAGAAACATAATACAATTTAATAACTGCATATTCTAACTTTTAACTGCGTAGCAACCACTTGAACACCCTAGTAACCACACTTAAAAATCGTATTGTTGTGGCAACTTTTGCAAACAGTAGTTACATTTTCTTCAGTTTGTTTATTTATTTATTTATTAAATAGTAATATTTTAGATTAAAAAAAATAAAAATAAACTTTTCTGGAGAACCCTGTTTTGTTGTACATACATACATAAATAGACTGAAAAAAATTGTATTGAGGATCAGTTCAGTGCAGAAAATACAATATGGATTCCATTTTAAAAGTACACAGTACATTTATCAAGATATTTTAAAAAGACTGTTTGGTTTTTAAGACTCTGTCCTGCTGTGCATTTTAAGTGAGCACGATTAAACATGCTTCATCATTTTTAAAGCTTTCGGCAGTTTTAGCCACAGAAAGTCACATTTTTAGCATAGCTGTTTCAGTGTCTATTTTT
>NW_015784022.1:0-1400 GCF_001515625.1 Sinocyclocheilus rhinocerous | reverse complement strand
CTCTGCTTTCTTAATTGTCTCAAATCTATCTGTCACACAATAGTTTTTTTTTTTTTTGCATTTCACAATGCAAAAAATATTGATTATGATTGAAACCCATTATTAACTCCGCACAGACTGATAAGGTCATTTACTATTTGGCTGAGAAACCAGAACCAAAAGTCATCATGTGGCCACATCCAAATGGGATAACACTTGTTTTTCTAATCAGTGACCTGACAGCATTTTCAGTGTTTGGTAATATAATCATGTTTTTATTTTTGTGTTGAGTGGAGTGTCCAGATGTCCTGAAACTATCCAGATATTCTGCTTTCAGGTGGGTGAAATATGCAATTCATTTAACAATGCATGAGGTTTGGAACAAGGGCACTCAATGAGAAAGAAAGAACAGAGGGAAGTAACCCACTGCACAATTGCACATCTCATTCCTGTGAGGGCAACACGGTATCACACAAAAGGAACAAAAGATCAAGGTTTCTTATTCAGTGAGAGCCGGTGAAAGGAAATAGGCCAAATATTTGTACCCAAAAATCAATTTTTCAACATACGTAATAGAAATAATTTTAGCAATTCAAGCTGTTTTGCTGTAGTACACATGGAGTGAATAATAAGAGGAAATTCACCCTCATTTGTGTGAGCCATTTGGCCCAAAAGAGAATGTTCTGGACATTTTCACTAAAATAAGATACAAACCAAGGTTTAAAATGAGGTGACTGGTGAATAAGAGGGATTTTATACTATAACAAAACCAAATGATCACATAGCTGGAACTTCTCGCTGTCTCTTGAAAAACTAAGCATGTAACCAATAGATCAGAGAGGGGGGCTAACATAGAAGATCACAGGTCTTGTAAATTGAAAAATCTGTGATTCAGTATATACAAGAAAACTAACAAATTTCTTCAGAAGGTATGAAATATAGCACACAAATACTATGAACTGCTTCTTTGATGCTTTTCGTCATTCTGAACCACAAAAGCTCCTTCATTATCAGCCTTTACTTCATTGATGTTGAGAGAATTTACATAACTTTTCCTTTAAGATGTATGTTTATGTTGTTTTACATTAACATATAATAAATAAATAAATAAAAAATCCTTAGTCTGGGGTTAAGTTTGCTTAAATGCATTGACCATCAAAAAAAAAAAAAAACACACAATTCATGTATTTGTGGAAGTGGACTGTGTAAACAGGAATGAATAAGATATTCCATGGCAGATAATTCCTGTTCTGGAGTCAGGTGGCGGGCAGCACCACCGGGGCATAGGGACTTGAGTAAGCAGGGCCACATTGTGTTGAAGTCCTTCAAACAGAATGCCACAGATGCTGTTTGTGTGAATCTTGCCTTGTCTCCATATGCTCTTCCTCTAATTCCCAATGCAATTCATTGTAATATTTGCC
>NW_015784021.1:0-1398 GCF_001515625.1 Sinocyclocheilus rhinocerous | reverse complement strand
GGAGTCTGCGTGAATGAAAGGCTAATTGGGTAATTAAGAGATCCAAGTAAACACAACACACACATTCATGCAGATGTACACGGATTAATTAAGATATGTACCCCTAAAACTTTCTAAACACAAACATTTCACACACACACACTCTCTCTATGTTCTCTCACATTCACTCTCAGTCGTCCCTGATATGCAGAATGGTGTGACGGACCAACGAATGTATCTGTGCAGGGTTTTCTAGGTCATGGAGAAACACACAACCAGTTTCAGTCTACACACATGATATATCCCTTTCGAACCACGGCTGATTACAATTGGGTTAAAAAGAGAGAAAGAGTTTGTGCATGGAGCAAAGAAAGACTGAATATTTGTGTGATTCTGAGTCCACAAGGATAGTAAAACCTGAAATCATCCACAATGTGGGAAGAAAATAGTTTAATAAACATACTGAACGTTGAATGTCTGAGTTGAAAGAATAAATGCAGAAAGGTTTAATAGAAAGAGCTCAATAGAAAAGCAATAGAAGTCAATGGAAAGTCAGTTGTTTCACCTGAGTGTTGTCCCATAAACTATGTAGACCAACAGAACATTAATTAAATTAATTATAGTAACATAACTGACTCGAGTCAGAATGACTCAAGTCTTCTTAATTATTAAAAATTATATTATTTTATAATAATATTAATAATAATAATAATAATACAACCTGAAATCATTTACATTGAAGGAGGAAAATGTCATAATAAACATACCAAATAATGTCTGAATTAAAATGTTAAATGCAGAAAGGTTTGTGTGAGGGATAGGAGATTGAAAACACTTATATATCAACAGAAAAGTCAATGGAAAGTCAGTTGCCTCACCTGAGTGTTGGAAGTGCAGTCGTGGTTGTGATGGTCTCCATGCGTCCGTTAGAGGTGCCGCCAGTGAAATTAAGCAGAAGAGAGCCAGCATCCTCCTCATGGCTGTCTGACACACACACACACTATGCGACTCTAGCTCGGAGTAAACGCACACACACACACTCTCTCTCTTTCTCTCTACGTACTCTGCTCAGAAATATCACACACACAAATGGTGTCTACCTGATGTCAGCATCACACACCTCTGCGTAAGTGTGTGTTTATGTGTGCAGTGCAGTGAAATATAATCCTGCTCAGGTCAGTGTTGCAGCAGAATCCTCTCTTGGTCTGTCTTCTGTGTTTATAATATTGCCTTCTGAATTTGTCTTTGTTTTGTTCACTCTGTTATTGTCTTGCCCTCTGCATCTCTCTGCATCTTTTAACTCTTTCTGATCTCTCTCTCTACTTCAGTCGTCTCTTATCATTCACTCCTTTCTTTCAAACACTCCCCTGCTGGGAAGGAGGGAACTGTCCCAATTGTGCCCACCCCTCTCTCGCTCTC
>NW_015784020.1:0-1399 GCF_001515625.1 Sinocyclocheilus rhinocerous | reverse complement strand
TTGTTAAATATATCAGTATTTTACTTTAATGAAATATGTTGGATTTGTAATCCATAAAAAATAATGAATTTGAAACGTGAAGAAAATTTAAAGCAGAAATCAAATTTTATCAGTATAAAATGAGATGTTAGTGTTCATTATTTTCTAGTTTTTTTTCTAAATCTCAAACCTATAGTATCTCAGACCCTCACTCTCTTCTAATCTTCTACAACCATTCAACTACTAACGCACTTACTAAAAAAAATATGCCCTGCACTGTTTTTTTTTTTACTTAGTGCTTTCTTTCTAAATGTTTGTAAGTCAGTATTGCAGCACTTCTCATGTCTTCTCAGGATGAACCATTCTTCATTTTCAAATCCCTTTCTATTAAAGTGTCTGCAATCTAAATGTAAACATATACCACGAAAAAACGAAGAGCAAATGTCCAAAGGGTATGTGGCGTAAACTTACAATGTCCTAAACAAGACTGTGAAAAACCATTATAAACACATGACTGTTGAGATCATGGTTTCTCCAGTAGTTTTTGGGTTAGAGCAAAGGAGATTTTCAAGATTTATTTAAAAGCGTTTTGAGGAAAAGATCCAGAACTTGCATGTCAAGGTCTTATCAGCTTCCATTTTTTGCCATGATGTACATAATGCCATGTCAAAATAAGACCTATTTCTCTACATTGTTTAACAGCGTTTCTGTCTGAAAGATTTTAAATACTCTGCTTTTCCTTTTCTTATTTTAACTATCATAAATCCCTGGCCTGCATTTGTCTTTTGCCATATATGGTAATGTCTTGGTCTCTCATACTCTCCCTCTCTATTTTCAGAAATATGTTAATAAAGAAAGTAAGAAATGTCTTGTCTAAAAATAAATAATAATAATAATAATGCACAAACTATTACCAGTGTCAGAAAATGTATGGTTGCCCTCCAGCTAATTTTGCACCCAGTTTGCTTTAAAATAGTGTGCTCCATTTCCTTGTAATGTTGGTTTTGGGTTTTGTTTCATATTCATTGTTTTATTTTGATATTTACCACTGTTGGTGAGTTTGCCATGTTTTGCCAAGTTCCAAGTTTAATGCCAAGGATTAAACTGCGCTTGGTTTCTAATTCAGCTTGCCTCAGTGGATAATATTACATTACTTCTGGTAATGTAATGCCAGTAAATGTCAGTAAATGCCAGGGTCGGCTCTCCTCTCCTTTTGGTTTTTGTTTACAGTACCTCATCCTGATCTTGTCATGTTTTTCCAGCACCCCTAGACTTGATAAAAAAGGCTTTCCATCATGGTCCATTATGCGTAAGTTAAAGGGATAGTTCACCTTCAGTTGCTGGTCCCATTGACTTGCATAGTGTTTTGTTTTTCTCCATACTATGGAAGTCAATGGGAACCAGCAACTGAAGGTGAACT
>NW_015784019.1:0-1399 GCF_001515625.1 Sinocyclocheilus rhinocerous | reverse complement strand
CTCTATAGCAGTGCAAGATGTTCAACAAATCTTTTGGTGCTCCCTTTGGGGGAGGGACAGGAGGATTTGGGACTACTTCAACATTTGGGCAACAAAGTAAGTTAATATGTATGCTAAGGTATTTTATATGTAAAGAAATTTGAGAACTAAGAATTAATACTGTACAGAGACAAAGAATTTTGTGTTACCTTTGTCATCAGATACTGGATTTGGAGCAACAGGAGGCTTTGGATCTTCAGCATTTGGGGCAACAAACAACACAGGGGGACTGTTTGGGACCACCCAGAACAAACCTGGTATGCTGTTTTCTGTAGCAGTAGGTGTATGCAGAATCTCACAGCCATCTTTAAATGCTCATAGAATCTATCAGTTTTTAAAACATTGTTTTTTTTATTTGCTTGTATTTGTTCTTTATGTAAGATTTAGCTTTCATTTATTTGTGTAGATTTAACATGACAATGTGATCCTGCCTGTTGGTTTTGCAGGACCAGTAGTTCTCACTGATTTGATTTTACTCTGCATGTTAGTCATTTGCAAAATAGAGCATGATAGTGGTGACTTAAGCTGTAACAAAACAAAAAAATTGCTGCTGACTAAATCATCTCAAAAGTGAGTTTGCTAATAATGAATGAATCAAATTCAGTCAAGTGGTGACTCACTGAGAAAACTTGGCTGACAATTATTGATCTAAAGGTAGTTTTTAGGAAAGATTGCTTTACAAACTGATGTGCTATTGCTTAAGAGTAGTCCCATAAAAATGTTGTATTTGGTCAACAGTGTGATTTGTATTAAAATTTGTGTCTGTCCTCAAGGTGGCCTATTTGGCTCAAGCACCTTCAGTCAGCCTGTCACATCCTCCACCAGTAGTGGGTTTGGGTTTGGTGCTACCAGTGGCACATCAAACAGCCTTTTTGGAAGCACCAACACTGGAGGTGGAGGATTGTTTTCCCAGCAGAATAATGCCTTTGGTGCCAACAAACCAGCCAATTTTGGCAGTAAGTTTCCTGCAGCATTCCAATGTAGCTATAAATTGTTTGATTTATTGTAGAAGTAGTGTCTTGGATTAAAAGAATAGCTTGGACATAATGGACCTAAGTAACTGTTTGAATTGCTTTGCAGCTTTCGGTACCAGCACCAGTAGCGGTGGATTATTCGGGACAACCAACACAACATCCAACCCTTTTGGAGGAACATCAGGCTCTTTGTTTGGGTCATCCAGTTTCACTGCTGCTCCCCCTGGCACAACAATCAAATTCAATGTTTGTTTAGAAATGATAATACTTTTTTTTTCTTCTTTTTTTTTTTTCTTTCTTACTGGTAATTTAGCTACTTTTTCATGCATGGTTTTTTACCTAAATCTTTTGTGTTTTGCTGCAGCCACCAACTGGGAGTGACACAA
>NW_015784018.1:0-1399 GCF_001515625.1 Sinocyclocheilus rhinocerous | reverse complement strand
GATGGGCTTCCAGCCAGGACTTATGGGAGCCAAGGATATCAGACAGGAAACAAACAAAAAGATGGATTCGCTTCATTCACGGCTTCACTGAATCTAAATATGTTTGTTGTGCTTGCTTCCATGCATCCATTATTTTTTTAATTTATTTTTTTGCACAGGATATGCACTATTCATGTCAAGATGTGTCGATTGATCACAATTACAGGCCTGTCTGCTGTAGATTAATCCCGTATGATAGAGTTAGCCATGGAGGCTTGTTTACAGTCAATTTTGTTCGGTCCGTTTGCTTCTGAAGATCAGTCGTAAGTGTTCAAGCTCTGCAACGTTTTTAATCACTCTTACATGGATTGTTGGCCGTTTGTTAAACACACATGGTTAAATGCATGTTAACTTTGTGTGTTTTGCATTAGGGCAGCTAGACTCGGTATTGCGAACTTGTTTGTGCAAAAAAAGACATATTTTCAGTTTCAGACAGCTGTTTTTTCCCCTTGTCTGCAGTGGCAGATGGAGAGGGTGACAGTGGTGGGGGTTGTGGGCAACGTTGAGGGTGTGTTTGATTTTCTCCTTGACTCAATCACGAGCCTCTCATTAAATGGAGTGAACGTAAATATTTGTGTGTCGTACAACACACGAGCACACCAACAAGCTCTCTCTATCACTACCTCGCTTTCCTTTTCTAACTGGAATTATGTACAGAGGAAGGAGATAGTACGCACACTCTTTTTTCCCACAGTTTTGACATCCGAGAAAAAAGATGGAGAGAGAGAAAAGAAATGGAGAGAATACGCACACCCATTTGAGGCGTATTTGTATTTATGGATTTAATTACGTAAAGCTTCCAAAACACTTTCAGCCAAAACCTCATATGCTTGATGTCTACACACAAACATGCGCTTTTTATCTTTTTTTACCTCTTTGTCAAGCTCCTTATCAGGCCTGTTCCGGTTCTGGGCGTCACATTGTTAATAGGAATTGATCCCTGCATTCTTCAACTTGAAACCTCTTTCTCAGCCCACTTCCTGATGGCTGCTGTTTAGCTCTTTTGGTCAGTGACCTCAGGAATGCTCGCAGCGATCTCTCAAACCAGAAGTGTTTCTCTCTCTGGATCAAGAACAGTCTAAATACTTTTTCACACACATGCTCTGTTTTCTTATGCTTATGAAACATCTGCAGTCTTTGGAACATCTGGATGGCTCAGTTCTCCGCTGTAGAGACCTTTGTCACTCTTTTTCTCGCTTCCATGTTTACCGGGAGGCTTCAAAGCGGATGTGTGTTGTTCTATATGTAAGGTGTGTGCGCGCGTGTAAAAGAACACATATGTCTGGCATATAGATCTGTTGGCTTCAACCGTTCGCTCTCCAAAGCTCTGCGTTCTGCCATCTGTGGTTTCGAATGTCAG
>NW_015784017.1:0-1389 GCF_001515625.1 Sinocyclocheilus rhinocerous | reverse complement strand
CTACGGCTCAACAACCTTCTGCTGTCATACAACAAATACAAGCCAACACGACACCTCCACCGTCTCTGATCGACTCGGGACGCGCTCTTTCGGTTTTGTGGCGTGTTTTTGGATGGTTGTCACGGACAGTTCAGCACATCCGTGTGTAATAATGAGCCTCAAGCGCTCCCTCGTTTTGCGTTTCATCTTTATGTCTGTGAACGTGAATGCAAATACAAATGCAAACGTGTATCATCTATCTCTGTCGTGTTGTTTATATCAGATAAAAAAAACATCCATCACTTTATAAGTTACAGAAGTAGACCTGTGCACTGAAAACTCACAATATTTTATATAATAATAAATGTAATCTATCTATCTATCTATCGTAAAGTGTATAAGTCTGTGGTATGTGAATGTGATATCCACTGACATAAACCCATTTATTACATTGCCTGACAGAACTGTTCATTAATATTTTGTGTATTTACAAAATGTTATGTATATAAATACAGTAATGCATATAATGCGAAATGAAATATTTAATTAACTATGCAATGCTGTTAATATATATCAGTATTATTTTTACATATTACAGTATTATCTTTAGATTTACTTTATACTTGATTGTTATGTGATTTTTTCATATTTGATGTGTCTCATATTGTGTGTATTTGTGTTTTCTATGTTGTATAAGCTACAGGATGCCTAACATTTACCTTGGGATGAATACCTATCTAATCTATCTATATTACATCTGATATATTAGAATTTTCCTGTAACTACACTCAACAGTTTGGGGTCAGTTTTTGTTTTGTTAAAATAAAATAAATAAATACTTTTGGGATGCATTAAATTGATCAAAAGTGAGATACACAATATAATGTTACAAAAGATTTCCATTTCAAATATATGCAGTTCGTTTGAACTTTCTGTCAAAAATCCTGAATATATCGAGGTTTCCACAAAAATATGAAGCGGTTTCATTTTTTTCCCGTACATTTTGAAACTGTTTTCAACATTGAAATGTTTTGCCATCAGAGGAATAAATTACATTTTAAAAATGTATTAAAATAGAATATATTTATTTCAAATTAACAGTTCTAATAAATTGTAATAATGTCTCACAACATTATTTTTATCACATTTTTTTTAATCAAACAAATGCAACCTTGGTGAGCATAATAGACTTCTTCCAAAAACATCTTACCGACCGCAAACTTTTGAACTGTAGTTTGCATCAAAACCTTGTCATATTTTCTCGTTACATAAAAATAAAATATAAAGGTTGATTTGTTATAGATAAAACCTATGATTTATCATATTAGAAGTTGTACCATCTATTATATAAAATACACCATAAAGCCTGTTCTACAGGTGCATCTCAATAAATTAGAATGTCGTGGAAAA
>NW_015784016.1:0-1398 GCF_001515625.1 Sinocyclocheilus rhinocerous | reverse complement strand
CTCCAAACCTGTATCAGTTTCTTTCTTCTGTTGAACACAAAAGACGACATTTTGAAAAATGTTGGTATCCGAACAGTTGATGGGCACCATTGGCTTTTTTTTCATACTATGGAAGTCAATGGTGCCCATCAACTTCGGATACCAACATTTTTCAAAATGTCGTCTTTTGTGTTCAGCAGAAGAAAGAAACTGATACAGGTTTGGAACAAGTGGAGGGTGAGTAAACGATGGCAGAATTTTCTTTCTGGAAGAGAACTACTCCTTTAATTAAAGATTGCGAGGTCACATGAATTTTAAATAAAATGTGCATGGATAAATCATTTGGAATGAACAATGCAATATTCCATACAAACAAATTAGAACTGTCAATTTTGAATCTACAGTTTTATAATGTGGATCAATCAGTTTATGCAATCAGGTTCTGTGTGGCTACGAACATTTCACATGTACATCGTTTCCTGTTATGGAGCTTTGACACGGACATCATATTTCAGAGCAGAAAACTGGCATTAAACAGCTCTGTTCATGTGACTGTTTACACCAGTCATGTATAAAGTTCACACAGAAACAAGACATTTTCATTTATAGGTAAAAACCGTGTAAAATGCAACTCGTTTGAGAGCCTTCAAACTCGAAAAGTAAATTGTCATGTTGCCAGCTGGGATTAAATCGCTATTCTAGTAGTTAATTTGGTAAATGTACGCTGTACTGTCATTGACGTTTAAAAAAAAATAAAAATAAAGTGCAAAGTTCCAACAGGTTTTTTTTTTATTATTATTACTTTAGAAATACAGCCGATATATTCAGTTTATGTTTTCATTATAGTCTTCTTCGTGATAGGGCAATAATGTTTTGTGCTCTAATAAAAGTCTCCAGCATTTACAGTGCAAGGTTTTGCCGGATTTTAATGACGTCACGTAACTATACACCAATCAATATGTGGCACCGGTGTGGGAGGAAGGAAGTTTAAAATGTAGGACACACTCATTTTCATTCAGAGATCAAGGCAAGCTGGTGGACAGGGATCATGCTCGGCTTTAAAGTGTCTGTGCTGCTCTTCGCTGTATGTTCGCTGAGTAAATGCAGCGGCAGGTTTGCAAACTCCTGTAATTATCCACCTTCACAATGGTGCGACTCTCAAGACATTGCAGCCGAATGTGGGGTAAGTGACTCTTGCATTAACAAAACTTACGAATTCGTCCTTAAATTTCATAACATGAAACGATTAGGATGTTTTATTAGAATTTCCTTTTGTCAATAATTTTGCTAACTCGAAAAAATAAAACTGCATTTGAAGTTACATTAGAAAGGCTACACTGGATATGCAAATCGTCCTGACATGATAGGTCTATTTACACTTCTCGTTTTTATGCTTTCCACTGTCTGGGAAATCCCGAA
>NW_015784015.1:0-1399 GCF_001515625.1 Sinocyclocheilus rhinocerous | reverse complement strand
CAAAACTAGTAGAAGAAAAGAGAATAAAATCTCTTCAAAAAACTAAATCTTCCTCATCTGGTACGTCCCGTCACTATTAGGCAGAATTATAGTATCCAACTTTAATGTCATCCAGCAAACATATGACACTAAATGCAGGAAATGGTGTCTCTCCTTGAATGTAAGTTGCAAGAAACCACAAAGAGTGAGAAACTGAGAGAAACAGTATTTTAAAAAAAGAAAGAACAAAACTAAAACAATATTAACATTTCATATATAAATAAGCATGTGTACAAATTAATATACACAAAACCTGTACTGTACCTGATTTAAAGGCTAATCCTATGAAATCCCACCCATCAAAACAAATGTTGGTAATGACAGCACACTCAGAAAAAAAGAAATAAAAGTAATGTTGTTATCAAGCAATAAAAAAAACATGTTCTCTACAGCCACATTTAGTCGATGTGTCCAATAACAAGTTTTGTAACAAGTCAAACAAGTTTAAGTTTACACTGTTCTATTCAGATGGAACTGTCAACACTACTATTTTTGCCTCCTAATTAATGGCTAATGTTTGTACTTTCCTCATTTTGAGTTGCTTACAAATACTCATTTATAATCTCAATTAATCTTTGGTTTCAAGTCCAAAGTTTTTTTGAGTAGTGAAAGAAAGAAATGCTGCTGTGTGCACATCCAAATACTTTTATAATGTTAACTGTTAACATTTAAGAACAAAAACAATTCTACAAAAAATGTAAGGCATAAAAAATATGAATGATGACTGCACAAAACTTTGAACATTTGTATTAATCTACAGTAAAATATGGAAAACAAAAAGTAGCTTCATAGAATTGACATAAACTTCAAGATGCTGGGTCCATGTTTTCTTCAGATGCTGGAAAAGAATTGATTCATTGATTTAGAAGAAAATAAAACTAAGATTCAATCACTTTATTTTCCCAGAATCGTAAAACAAAAGACATTAGCAAAAGTTAATGTACTCACTAGAAGCAGCAGAATAATCACTCTTTAAGGAAGCTATAACATGAAAGAAAATCAAAAATAGAATTATTAATGGCAATTAAAGATTGTATTATAAATAAAAGTATCACTGGATGATTTATCATTCACTTCAGTTCTTGTACTACCTGCTCGTCTCCTTCTGCATTTACATATGATGATTCCAGACACCAACACCAGAGTCCCAAACACCAACACCAGAGCCAAAACTATCAGCACTGAAGTAATCACTGATTTAAATGGTTCACCAGGGTCAAATTCTGAAACAAACGAGTTAAAAAGGTCACACACAGATTAGAAACTCAGGCATAATGGGATATTTTATCATTTTAAATCATTACCCAACTCAATGTCCAGTTTGTTGTCCAGACTGAGGTGTGTGACAGAGCAGGTGTAT
>NW_015784014.1:0-1398 GCF_001515625.1 Sinocyclocheilus rhinocerous | reverse complement strand
ATTTGGTAGAAGTGGTGGAGGTTGAGCTCTGGCCCAGTATGTGAAAGACACTGGTACTTTATCGACCCATTCATAAACTGAGGTGGTTCCATCACCCAAAAGACCAATCCATACCTCTGTTTTCAGATCTGTCACATATAAAGACATAAAAAATAAAAAGTCATCTTGATTTAAGAATGTTTAAATATTTGTATGGGAAAACAAAAATACTAGTTGGAGATTAACATTAATCATAATCATTTTAATGGATGATCTAATGGAATATTTTACAATCGCCTTGTTTTCTCAGAACCCGTGTTGTTTATGCATGTGCACAGTAAAACGTGTTTACCTGAGTGAAAATTTGTGTGTAGCATTTCAATATCCTCTAAACTGTGGATGCTGGCAAGCTGAGAGCCAGCCATATGACACACATTCTGAGCATCATGCTGGGACAGTTTTTCCTCTGTTCCACTTTCGAGTTTATAACAAAATCCTTTCCACCCAATCCAACCATCATCACACTCCGTGGGCTTATATACCTCCCTGACTGCTGAATGGAGAGAGAGAGAGAGTGTGCTGTGAAAGTGAGAAAAAAAGAAGGAAAACAGAACAAGTGGGCAGTATCTGACCTGTACTCTCACTGCCTTTGTCATTCTTCATGCAGATGAAAGGAAGCCGATGTTCACACGTCTCTACGCCGAAACGCAGCGGCTCCTTTAGAACCCCACAGTCCTCATCCGACATAAAGGATCTGATTGGCATGCCTAACAAACATGCCCCATGACACACAAATGTAACACTTTATGCAAACAGTGCCAGTAGTAACATACAAAACAGTGAATTAATCTAATCAGATAACATTGTCACTCATTCTTTTTCAGAAATCTCATAACATTTATCGTTTCGTGGACATATGCGTTACATTCAGGTTTTCAAAAGTATTATTAGCTTAAAACCTAAATTTAATATCCAAAAACGTTTTATTAAAAGTTATTTCTTTATTTATTAGTTTAGCAGGGAGACTGTACAATAAATAAACATTACTGTAAATGCACTGGAATTAGCACATTAGATAATATAATTGGTTATTAAAAGATATTTATTATGATATTATGATTTCAGAAATGCATAAAGTAAATGGCATCATAAATGCTTTTTTTATTCTATTGTATTTTTATTCAAAATACAATAAAATGCTGTTCATTCATACAAAGACTTAAATGCACCACTTCTATGGTGATTATGTTTTTATGTCCAAATTTAAATGTATTTTGATATATTTTGGTGGCCACAATAATCTCAGTAAAATGTACATTATTCCTTGAGGTCTAAAAAAATCTTAACCTCCTTGAGAACTAAAAGGACAATTTAGTGTCTATTATTTTATTGTTGATCTCGTATGAATTGGACAATGGG
>NW_015784013.1:0-1398 GCF_001515625.1 Sinocyclocheilus rhinocerous | reverse complement strand
ATCCAGCTAACTGAGTTAGCGACGTACGAAGAACGGGCCCCAGACATGCACAAATATCAACACTCAGAAAACAAAACTGGGGAGAAAAAAAAAACGTTGAATATCTCAAGCATGTAACTAAGTGTGCACATGGCAAACAACTAACCCCAGCAACAGTTGTAATAAATTTAAAATTTACTGTGAACGTACAGCAACTAGTAGTCAGCAATATAAAGTTATATTTATCAGTTACATATTAGTTATATATAACTGTAAAGTTATATTTACTATACAGTTATAGTTATCAGAGAGAACAATCCTAACAGATCCGGAGGCATTGTAACTCCTCCCGAAGCCGCATGGCATCACAGGAGAGAGGATGATAAGAACTGCAATGCAGGGGCTAATATCATCAGGGAGCAATTGAGCTGATTCACACTGAGCCCTATACCAGCACAGAAACACACAGGGAACACTTGCTTTCCTCTTGTCTATTCTCGCTATCTTAATATTACAGAGTCGCAGCGCAGGGATACTAATGCCCAGATTTAATTTCAGTGATTATAGTTCATTGTGAGGTGGGACAGGTCCAGCTTGATGGACACTTGCGAAGCTGGCTTCTAAATTAAGATTCACGCAAACACACTAGAGCACTCTGTTAAGCACTAGCCAGGGAGGTTAATTCTGCAGTGCTCCAATCTTCCTCCGATTAGCATGATCATATTATCACCTACGATAAGAGCAGACATGTGCTTCCTGATACGTTCATCATTTTATTCTCCAATTACCTTCGGAGACCTTAATTCGGTTTGAGACGTGTGATGGAGATGAAACCTGACATTGACTTGTCTGAGGCTCATTGTTGTTGAGTATTTGTGAGGATATTCACAAAATATTACAGTACGTACATGACTGACTGGTCTCTTCCACCGTTGCTGAAGCTGGGACAGTTCTACCTTTGATGGCAAGCTTCATTAGACCCAGTGGGACAGTTTTAAAGCCACATGGGAGCCCTGTGGAGCTGTTATTGTAAGACAGTTCTTAAAATATAGAGAGGTTCTGACTAGCAACCACCCAGAACACCTTAGCAACTGCATAGCAACACCATAGCAACACTAACAAATGCCTAGCAATGCCCTTGCAGCCACACAGAATGCACTATCAACTGCATAGCAATCCCTCTGTCTGTAAAACTTAAAACCTTCAAACTTTGAGCTTTTAAAACAACTTTAAACTTAAAACTGTTTAGACTTCAAAATATTTAGACTACGGTGTACAAACTTTTTGGCTAGGCTTTCTTAAGCCAACATAAAGTTTGCTTTGAATATCAAGTTGGCTTCAACTTATATGAACTTAAATTAACTTTTTAATAAAGTTATTTATTGTTGTAATTTATTATTTATTTTGTGAACATCTTTT
>NW_015784012.1:0-1398 GCF_001515625.1 Sinocyclocheilus rhinocerous | reverse complement strand
TTCATTTGGCCATGCCATCATCTTGCTTGACTAATCACCCTGGTATTTGAATCTAGGAGTGAAGATCTTTTGGACTGAAAAATGTGTCTAACATTAGCATTAATTGAATAATGTTTACCTTATTAATGTGGCGCTTTGGGTTGGTAAACATCCATTCCATAGGAGACAGGCTGGATTCCTTTGGCCCAGACTGGTCAAGAGTTCCCAGAGAAGATAAAACAGAGAATTAAAGCATAATTTCCTCATAAAACTTTATTTCACGTAGATCAGGGGTGTCCAGTCATGCTCCTGGAGGGCCAACACACCTCCCTGGAGGTTTCTGGTAATCCAGAAGACCTTAATGTGTGGGTTCTTCTGTGCTGGAAGGTGGCCCTCCAGGAGAAGGTTTGGACCCTGACGTATATTATTCCAATAAAGTTCTGAAGGTCAGCGCGGCATAGTTTTTAGAGTTGCAGACAACCCACATGTACACATTCGGATGACCTTGACCATTCAGGGACCAGGTGCAGAGGCCCCAGTTTGTTTGCTCTGCCCTAATTTGTCTGCGACCAACAGATACAGACCGGAGACAGGTCAGGAGACTAAATCTGACCATTTTCTCTCTTGCTTTCTCCCTCAACAGGTGTCCGGTACAGCCAGCAAGGTCCTGGTGAAGTCAGTTCCTCCACAACGATCAACCACCATAGCAGCAATGCCATGTCAACCAGCCAGTCAGTGTTACAGCAGGTCTCTCCAGGGGCTCTGGACCCCAGCCACAGCCTCCTGTCACCTGATGCCAAGATGGTGAGCACTTCTGAGCCCTGATAAAATAACACCACATCTGCTCTTGACACCGATATTACATTCACCCAAAGTGGGCTTACAAACGCTGCATTGTGCTAAACCCAGAAGCAGACAGTAGGCCTTGGCCCACAGTGCACTGCAGGGCCAATCTTAGCAAATGTTAGCCGGTGGTAGTGAGAAAGGGGCACGGCCATGGCTGTGCCAACAAACCTGACAAAGAAACATTCTGTTTGTATTGATTAAATGCCCCGCAGAGGAGGGGAAGGGTGGAGTTGTGCTTGTTCTCTGTCGGTTGAGTGACACCGGCGCTCAGTTGAGTTGCTTATCTGAATACTAATGTTTGAGTTGGGTGAGATGCTCATGTAGCTTTTTGTTTCAGGACAATTTTCTATGCATTAATTTGTCTGGCAAGGCTGCGGTGTTACACTACAGGTCAAATTCATCATGGTTTAGGGTGCGTTTCTGTCAACAGGAGGTGGAAGTCAGTGTAGGAGGAAGGGAGCATGACAGCAGCTTATCTGAGCAGTCAGACGGTTGTCTGAGCATGGCTTCCTCTCAACTCGGCTTATTCAAATAAAGCTTTGTGTCTCTGTCAGGGCTCCGATACCTTCTTAA
>NW_015784011.1:0-1398 GCF_001515625.1 Sinocyclocheilus rhinocerous | reverse complement strand
TTTTTTTTTTAAAGAAAAACTTCAGGTTACATATTTACACCTTCAAATAATCAAAACTATAGAGCACAATGGGACTAAATGGAGATCAAATGGAGACTTAAGTCTGAGAAAAACCCAATCTCATGCGTTTCAGAAGAACTCTCGACAATGTCTCAAACTGTGCTCAGATTTCCAAGCTAGCAATTCTCACTCTAAACTCAAATATTTCTTATCAAATCCTTCTAAAATCGAATTTCCTTTTATGGCTCCTTCATATGCTTGCTTTTTATTTCTCCAAAGGAAGTTTTGAAAAATCACAAAGGAGACATTTAATTTCTCAACTGTTTCTCTAGATAGAATTGAGATTAAATGGAGAACAAAGTGAGACTTTTGCTTAAATTTACTGCTCAGATTTTACTCCTGAGAAAAAGACTCCATTAATCTCATGTGTGTCTCGTCTAGAGTTTTAGAGGAGATCTCAACAGTCTCAAATTGTGCTCAGATTTTCTAAGAAACCAAAGTCTGCAATTAAACATCTCATTATAAACTCGAAGATTTCTCATCAGTATCTTGTCTTATGTCACATTCCTTATATAGCTGCTTTATATGCTTCCGATAGTCAAATGTGATATTTGTCCAAAGTTTAGAAAAATAACTAATGAGATAAATGTTTAATAATCGCAATGGTTTCTCTAGACCTAAATGAGATTAAATGGAGAGGAAAGTGAGAGTTTTGCTTAAGTGTACTGCTCAGATTATTCTTGCGAGAAAATGACGTATGTTTCTCATCTGGTTTCAGAACTATGCTCAGATTTACCTACTTTACTACCAACATCTGCAATCAAAACATCTCATTATAAACTCATATTTCTTATTCATCCAAGACCAGTTCTGAGCTAGTCTATCCACATTTATTTCATATCTCCGATTTGTCCATTTCTAGATATTTTAGGAGAAACATCTGAAACAGAATTGATGCTTAAATGAAATATAACTCTAACCTCTAATAAGTCTCCTGAACTATTAAAGAGCAGCCTCCGAGCAGTAAATGTGAAATGACTTTGACCCTCAGCGCTCTAACAGACGACACCGCAGCAGCTCGCGACCCACAGATTAATCTGAAGCCACAGGTTGATTTACAGCTGCGTCTGAACATGCAGAGAACACAATTCTCTTACCTCGTAAAACACACAGCTCCTCCTGGCTTCCACTGCTACTTTCACAGAGAAGCAGAAATCTCCTGTAGCTCCTCAGAGACGGACACAGCTCTTCAGTGAGCATGAGACAGATGTGCAGATCTTGTGGTGCAGTGTGTGTGTGTGTTCTGCTCTTGAATGCTCCTCAGGAATGCTCCAGCGTCTGACAGCACTCCCCACTCACAGCTACAGCTAGCTCTCTCTCTGTCTCTCTGCCTCACTG
>NW_015784010.1:0-1394 GCF_001515625.1 Sinocyclocheilus rhinocerous | reverse complement strand
GTGTGTGTGTGTGTGTGTGTGCGTGCATGCGTGCGTGCGTGCGTGCGTGTGTGATGACACTACAGCAGTGCTGGAAATACTGACGGGGAAACACCTACACATTCCAAACAATCCACAGGGAAAAAACACACACACACACACACACACACAGGCATATCTCACCATGACAAACATTTATAGATGAATCTCCTGAAGCCTGTCACGGTTATGTCCTAATCATATTTCACCCCAAAATTTAAGAAAAAAAAAAGAATATGAAGCCTATTTAGGACCACATTATTTTTTAGTCTACAATTTAACATTTTGACAATATTTTCATTAATGAAACAACCCCAAATTTTAGTACTATAATGTAATATACACACATTAATCTTAAAATAAATAAAAAAATAAATACATAAATAAAAAAGGCAGTATGTATTATGTTAAAATGCCAAATTGTTATAATGTTTAAATACCAAAAAAAAAAGAAAAAACAGATTTGTAGGGATTGGGAATGTGAATTTTTCATGTAAGCACAATTCATGTAGTCACAGTGTCGAACAAAGACAAATCAATCTTTTTTTTTTCATAAATAAATATGGACAGCATTTAGACATTAAAGTAACGAGCCAATAAAATGCCAGCTTCATCTCCCCTTCTGTTTAGAAAGCTACGAAGCACATCCAAGATACATTCATTTATTAATTTATTTTCCCTATGTGTTCTGTGACAGGACAGATGGCTCCGATGAAAAGATGAATATATGAAAAAGAGGAAGAAAGACTGTAAAAAGTCCAACTGTAAAAAAAATAAAATGGCCAGCTGACCTGCTCGGAGGTGATGACGTGTTATGAAACATCAACCTGGGAAATTATGCGCTGAGCTGATTTAAGAGACGCCCGCTCCTCCGGCTCTGTTCAAACACAGTTGGAAAAGAACAAACTAGCTTTTGCAACCCAAAGTCAAACAAACAGAGCCACAATGACTCTAGTGTTGGAGTCACGCTGAGCAGATGATTAAACTGTGAAGTCATCTGTTCAAACTGAGAGAGAGACAGAAGCTCAGCCATCTAAGACACTGCAGGTTCCTCGCACCGATCAGTCCAACAGCTCATCTCTCAAACATTGATGCACTTGTGCGTTATCAAACCTGGCAAATTAACATGCAAAAGCACAAATGGGTCATTCAGTGTCAAATAATCCAAATTCCAGAAAATATCCCCATCTCAAATTTTTGATTTTTATTTAACAAACATAAATAGTGATGAAAGCCAAAATATTAAATGGCACGGATGTATATTTAGAGAGTAATCCCCTATTGGACAATTTTCACCTGGAGATGAATTGCAGGGGGGTAAAAATGATGTTAGAAAGATGGCAGCATCATAATATTATTTTTACACAGAGATTGGT
>NW_015784009.1:0-1398 GCF_001515625.1 Sinocyclocheilus rhinocerous | reverse complement strand
AGAACCGACATGGGTACAGCTCATCCGTGTCAATCGAAGGTAGCAGGAGACTCCAATGATGGGTCTGGACTCTGTTTAGGAGACTGAAGCCCTGCTCAAAAACACTGCTTAATGTCCACTGAGACTTTGGTTTGTTTGCGAGAGAGTATAATGATTTCAAATCTACCAGGGTTGAGGAGGTGAGACATAACAAGCGGCCAGTTTTACAAGCTATATTGTGTGGAATTCAGTTTTGTTCTCTAATTGTTAAAGGATTTGCTTAATAGCTGCTTTCCATTGTTTGGAGAGAGAGTCATAAATTATAGTTACTTTTGGTTAATTAAAGCCAAAGTACAGTCCCCGTGAGTCTCAGCATCTTTAATCCAGTCATGGATCCTTGCTGTTTTTTTTTTCTAAGCACAAATGTGAAGGTGGTGCGGTGCAGGGGATCAAGGCTGGTAATCAGAAGGTTTGATGGTTCAAGCTTCCTTTGAAACTGGAGTTTCCCAAACTAAAGCTACTTACAAGACAAAGTAGTTAAACACACACTTTTAAAATGCAGTTAGCTGCTCTACAAGCTACTAATAAAATGTAATTAACTGCTTCGATTCCATTTAATGGGACAATACGTTTAAATATACAACTGATCAGCAGATGTTTTTGCCCCAATTAAAGCAGTATTCGCACAGTATCTGGTGCAGTTTAAACTCAATTAGGGTGACAAACATGAACAGATAAACATATGTTAGGCCTAAATATAACAAAAAGGCTGATTCATCTTGAAACATCTTGAAAACACATTAACTTGGACTTCTGCATGAGGACAGAAATTAATATTTGTATTATTTATTTATTTTTTGTTATAAATGTTCCATCCAAACAACCCATTGCAACCTACCAGTCCTCTTTTACAAACCTCAGCCAATATTAAAATATGTAATTATGCTGACTCACATTAAAAATGCATTACTAGCATAGACTACAGTTGGATAAAGCAGCAGATATTTTAAACAGGTAAAATTTTAAATAGCCTCCACATTGAGACAGAAAAAAAAAAAAAACTGCACACACATTCAGTGATCTACAAAATCCCTGGATACTGAGATATGAATGAAAAAGATTGAGAGCATTTTCTCACGAGCTATACATAGTATATAGAGAAGACATGCACTACTACTGCAGGTTAGTAGAGTAATATATTAATTTGTTATTCAGAAAGCACATTTGGAAAAGAAAATATATTTATAGGAACATATGTTAACACAGAGAACATGATTCACTTTTGTAATTAAACTGACAACCCTAAAGTGTATCATGTTGGATTAAAGCATCTGCTAAACATGTCTTATTTCATACTATTCTCCCATACTATTAGGCCTCCACCTAAACAAACTTGGTGCAAGAGTGCTAAAGGACAAC
>NW_015784008.1:0-1398 GCF_001515625.1 Sinocyclocheilus rhinocerous | reverse complement strand
AAGACTTCACCGAGGAGGACCTGAGAAGAGTGAAATATATGCTGGAGAGATTCAGTGAAGAGGCCGTTAAACGCTCTATAGTGATCACCACTGATGAAGAGATGCATGATGCTGCGAGAGCTAATGAATTAATTCAGCAGTTAATTATCAAATGTGGAGGAGGACATCTGCAGCTTGATCATAAAAACGAGGAATGCTGCTCTATAATATTGCAGCGATTAGAGAAGATCCTCGGAGAGAACAGTGAAGAGTATCTGTATCATGATGCAGAAGGATCATCAGTCGATGAAGATCAGAGCAGATCTTTTGTTTCACTCCGAATAGAGGAGGAAGAGGAAGATTCGGATGAAGATGATGATGGAAAATCCCAAGACACTCATATAGAGAAAAAGGAAGCCAAAGGTTTTCTTCATAATATACCAAAAATATCCTTTTGTAAGTATTCCTACTTTTGCAATTACATATTCAGCACCAGGTTACTGAATACTAGGAACTTGTATAACATTCAACTGTTTTGGGTGAGTGGCCAAAAACAGTGATTCTGTCATAATATCGGTAGTAGTATTGAGAGTTTTTATGCCTTGACTACAGTATCTTTCTTGCAGTATAATTCAGGCCAAGTCATTTTGTGTATAGCCATTTGATTGATTTATTTATGCATGATGGATCAGAGCTACTCAAAACTCACCAGAGGATTCAGAAGCACCAAGTTTCTTTATCAGGGTCAGTGTGTTTAATTAAAGAAGCAGCTCATATAAATATCTCTCTCAGTACTTTAAATGTGATCAGAGACGCTCATATGAGATGCTGTAATGTACAACGGTTTCAATTATGATGCATCATTGCGTATTGAATCGTATGTATTGCAATGTCTCATAGTAAATACATGCAGAGTGAATTAAGGTTAAATATAGGAACTGTAGGCACCATCATAGGTTTGAGACGATGAGAATTGTTCTGTATTCATGTATTCACTCATTTTTTACAGTTAGTACTCCAGATCTGAGACATGAGCGTGAGCAAGCAAAGAGTAAGTTTATGAACCAAGCAAGTTTTTCAATTGCTTTAACATTTACTAAATTAATATAATTTAAAAATATATCTGAAAATGTTGCTTTAACCTTTTTTTCTTTTGGTGTTGTTTAAGGAAGTGTACATGCGAGCAGGAAACAGAAGCTGTGTGTTGTGTTGTGTGGAAGTGATGAAAGACTGAAGGTCTCCATATCAAAACTTATAAGAGGAAAAAAGCAGTTTCTTTCCCCCTTGCACCAGAAAGAGAAAGAGTGTGTGAGGAGAGACGTGGAGCTTCATGCTCGTCTGATGAGTCTGGTGAAGCTTCCAGCTCTGACTCGGCTCTCAGAGGAGGACGTGATGCATCAGACTCTCAACTGTGTGTCT
>NW_015784007.1:0-1398 GCF_001515625.1 Sinocyclocheilus rhinocerous | reverse complement strand
TCTCAGGTCTGGCAGGGATTGTAGGTGGGGGGAGTGAATGTACAGTGTTCTCTTCCACCCTAAATACCACGACTGAGGTGAGACTCTTGAGCAAAGCACTGCACTGCACCCCCAACTGCTCCCCGGGCGCTGCAGCAATATGGCTGCCAACTGCTCTGGGTGTGTGTGCACTTGAATTGGTTAAATGCAGAGCACAAATTCTGAGTATGGGTCACTTCACTTTCACTTAATGCTTTCAGTGTGAGGCTTAGACAACAATGTAATCTGTACTTTACACAAAACTTTTCAAAAACGCAAAGTTTTTGGTACAATTGCTGTCATGTAAACATACCCTTAATGCACACTCCTTGAGAGACAAGAAAGAGGCCAGTGCAAAGACAGGGACAGAAGACTTTGGACTCACTCCAGACACATGCCAGATACAGATACTCACATCCACACACCAGGATCTTGACATAGTAAGACAGCTTTCTATTGAAATCAGCCAAGTAAAATGAAAAGGATATAATTGAGATTTATTTTTTAGTCTTATGATGATCTAGCATTAGAGCAGAAAATGAGGTGATAATCTTATTCAAATTATACTTTTTCATGGTGTAATATTAATCCATTGACACATTTAATGTGATGCAGTTTAATCATCTTGATGATGTGAAAATAACATGAATATGAGGAAATAAACTATTAAAAGTAACAGAGCCTGAATCTCAAATGTGCAGGTAATTATAGGTTCATTCTTAGCAAACTGTGCCATTAGTGTCCTCAGGACTTATTGATATAAGATAATATTACATATATGTATTATGTAATGCAAAAGAAAATGTATTTTTACATTTTTATGTATTATTGCAATATAGTCGGCTCATTTAAGTAATTAGTTTTACAAAAATCTATTTCTACCTAGTAATTTTAAAAGTTAAAATGTTGCATTCGCTGTAGGTTTTATTCTAAAATGCTCTATGCATTTCTGAGAAAATGCAGAATTTGTGCATCCTTGCAATTTCTGAACTTTGAAAATTATTTTTTGACCACATCAAATAAATGCAAGTTTCTTTAGTCTATATCAGTATTTCATTTTAAATGTGTATATATAAATTTCATTCTTTTTTTTTTCTTTTCTTTGGCAGACTGCACAAACATGCTGACTGTGAATAATGTGGTGTGGTAAGATGATATTTGCTATTATCAGTTATTTACTGTACTTCAGTTTTAAGTCTTGGGCATTAAACTCCAAAACACTGCAACAATGTAACAGGGTTGGCAAAAACTTTATCATAGGATTATCTAAAGTTGTATTTTTTTAATTATAGTGTGTAATTAAAATGCACATTGATACTGAATGATACTATCAGAATGTTATTCTTAAATGAAAGTAAAAAAAAAAAAAAAAAAAAAAAA
>NW_015784006.1:0-1396 GCF_001515625.1 Sinocyclocheilus rhinocerous | reverse complement strand
ACTGCACAGTAAATTAAAACAATCATATTTATCATCTTCTAATATTTTTGCAAATATAGTTCATTTAATGTGTAATGTATAATTTTATTTACATTTATTGTTTTAATATTCCCCCTGTGCTTGTAAAATGTGTCAATATGCACTGGCATCCTGATAGACAGTGTAGCCAAATTTTGCTAGAAGAAAAACATCAAAATACTGTAGAATATATGCAACTGTAGTCTGGAAATAAGGCCAAAAATGCAACGGGTGTACATGTTTATAAGTGAAAAACAAGCCCAAAGGCACTTATAATAAGTGGACATAGCAAAACTGGTGTCACGGTTCCTGTAAGATCTGTATGTAAATGTGTGTTGCGGTTAGCACAGTCTGGTTCTCAGTGATACTCTTCCTAATAAAATAGCACTTTTAAAGCCGTAGGTATTGGGGAGAAAGTCAGATCAGGGATGGGGTAGAATCTGCATTACTATAATTTTGAGGTTGATAAGAAAATTTGTTTGCCAGTTCCTTCCCCCATCAACAGTTAAAGATTTAATTACCATCTGCAGTGACTCAAGAGCAAGCCTGACCTAGAAACTGGAATTGATGACTTTGTTAGTGGAAGTTGTTTAAAGTCCTGTGTGCTGTTTATCAGCAGCACTTATTTTTTCAATGTAAATTTGTTTCCTGATAGTTGCTTCAAAAGAGTTAATTAGAACTGATAATATACAATGCTGCTTCCACAATGGACATTGTGCTATGCAAAACACATATCTTTTTGTTATATCAGTCTAACACTGTGTCCTAATCGAGCATAACTGGATAAGACAAGTGATGTAAATCAGTTTATTGTCTAAACCTAACCTCCTACAATATCTATAGTAGCAGACTTCAAAATGTCTTAAACAAGACTACTGTAAGTACAGTAAGGAGTCTTAAATCATTTCATTTCTGCATGTATTTGTTTCCATGCAAAAGGTAATTTCTTTATTAAACAGAGCAGCTGTTAGACCTTTATGTTCATAGTGTAGACACATTTGTTTTCTAATAAACCTAACATCCTTTGAGCATGTACTTCTTATCGGATCGATAAAATAACTGGTATTGTCATACTGCAGGGAGGGTGAGAAATGAAGGTGTTTTTAAGACCTGCAGCAGTGTATTCCTCTTAACAGTAAGCCTCTATTAAAAATAATGAGACTGTTGGGTGCAAATCTCGTTCACCATTGTTAAAACCTTGCAGATCTTTTGTTTATGCAGACATGGCATGGCATGCTTTCATCAAGATCTGAAGATGTCAAAGAAAGATGAGGAATTTAAAATATCAGCCAGACAATGATGTTCATGACCAATGTCATGACCAGGTAACAAGAGTTGCTTTAAATAAGTCATCTATCTATCTATCTATCTATCTATC
>NW_015784005.1:0-1398 GCF_001515625.1 Sinocyclocheilus rhinocerous | reverse complement strand
ATCACAGGAATAAATTATATTTTGAAGTATATTAAAATAGAAAACAGTTATTTTAAACTGTAGTTCTAAATTTTACAACATTACAGTTTTTCCTGTATTTTTGATCAAATTAATACAGTCTTGGTGAACATAAAAGTCTTCTTTCAAAAACGTTTAAAAAAATGTATATGTGTGTAAAAACAAAATTTACTCTAATAAAACTAAATTGACTCAAAAATCATTTCTTAGTCTTTTGAAAGGGCGAGACAGTGATGGCTTCCTGGTATTCCAGGAGAAGTTCATTCGGGAGTGCATTAGGAAATTTCCATACTGTGATGCCACATTACTGCAGCAGCTGGTCCGGAGTATCGCTCCAGTGGAAATTGTGAGTATGAGTTACATTGACCTCTATTTGCTCATGTAGAAGATACTGGAAGTGTAATAAAATAATAGAATCATAGCCTCAACTAGAAAGACTGAACCACATTCTGTGTATGGGAGCCTCACCAGTCCTGTTCCATCAGGGAAGTGACCCCACTGCTCTGTCAGTGCTCACGCAGGCCATCACAGGACAGGTGGGTTTCATGGACGCAGACTTCTGTGCAACCTGTGGTGAGAAAGGAGCAGAGAAAAGATGCTCCATCTGCAAAATGGTAAGTATCAGGTTTTGTCTTTTGACTTCTGCACTTATTCCGTAATAGAAAAAGTGTCAGTTGGTTTGCTGAGTTGCTTTCTTAAATCTGTGCATTTCTTCAGGTGATCTACTGTGACCAGGCCTGTCAGAAGCTGCACTGGTTTAGCCATAAAAAGGTCTGTAAGATGTTACAGGAGCAGAGAGAGAAACACGAATCTGAGTCTGCATCACGACTACAGAAACAGGCCAAAGGTATTCAAACCCAATTAGTTTTGCATTACTATGTCGTTTATGAGAAGTATCACGGTATTATCGTGTTTTTTGGGCATCGTACCATGGCAACACATTGGCCTTGACGTGTTCTTTGGGAATGCCCCATATTTCCTTTTAAGTAATTTGTTTCAAGAATCATGCCACAATGTTCATGATGTATGTTTTTGATTCACTAAAAAGAATCAAATGATGAAAATCATTTGCTTTGAGAATCAAGTTACACTGTTCGTGCTGTATATTTTTGATTCACTTTTTTGTTGTCACACTTAAACTAATAATAGGCATAGAGTAAAAGAGAAGATTTGAGATTACAAATATTGGGATCATTCAACTAAAGTATTGGAATACATATTTAGAAAGAAAAAAAAGAAAAAAAAATATTAGTGCTGTCAAACGCATTCAAAATTTTTGTTTACATAACATGTGAGTGTACCGTTTATATTTATTATGCATATATAAATACACACGCATGTATATGTTTAAGAAAAATATGTTGTTTATATATTAAATAT
>NW_015784004.1:0-1398 GCF_001515625.1 Sinocyclocheilus rhinocerous | reverse complement strand
TACAACATGTGCAGAGCATTGGGTCGTCAGGACCAGGATTGAAAACCACTTAATTTAAAACTAAAAATGAAGGTTTTGTTGCTTTAGCTTATATATAGGTCATCTACATGCTAGTGTACATCTGAATGTTGTCCAAACCTGTTTGTTTTTACAAAATATATCTATACAAATACTATCATATTGAAAGGGTGTGTGTGCACATCCAAGGACTTTGTAAGTGCATAGACACATCAACATATTTCTGTTTTATTGGATCTTGAGAATACAGATGATTGTTAATCCAGAAGTATGGAGAGTAAAGCTGGAGTATATTTATGAATTGTTCAGGTCTCGTCTGAGCAGAAACACTAGATGAAGGTTTTTGATGCCAGGATTGATTAATTCAGGAACTGTAAGGTCAGAAAAAAAAATCACCACATTAAAGCATATAAGTGTAAAAGTTAATCATTTAAATAATATCTGAGAAAATCTTTTTTTTTTGTTTTGTTTTTCTAATCTTATGTTACTGAGTATATTTTCATTTTCCCATGTGTTGTATTGGGTTTTTAAAACCATTTGGTCAGGTAACCTAAAAATGGGCTTTCTTGTGCTAACATGCTTTATTCAAGTGAAAATAAATGATCAATTACAGGTTTTATTCCAGTGAAAAAATAATTTCCAGTTGATGAATATGACTGACTTCATTAGGTAGCTGCAGTTAAAGCAACAGGTGCAATTGTCTCTTTAATGTAACAGCTGCACAATTTAACACTGGGTTACTGCTTTTCTTCACACATTCAATGTCTGTCCCATTACATCTGTAAAGTTTAGATTCAGGTCTGAGAGCTTCAGATTATTAGTTAATTGAACATGACTGCATGCACACAGGATTTGAACAATACAGTTAATAAACATTCAACAGGGCTCTGTGTTGTGGGTAAAGCCCTGCTGACTGCACGGTTGTCTGTTAGTCCTGCATCACAAAATATGTTACTCTTGATGGAAGTATATCCTGATAGGCATTTCCAACTGTGCTACCCACATTACAGACCCAGCCTCTCTCATGCTGTATGACAGATGTATCATAAAACACACCTGTTAATTATATAAAATCTGTCGGATTAACATCATGCAATTCTTATTCGTGATTTATTAGATGATAATGGCTTTTTCTTATCTTATAATGATTTCATTAATAAATACATAGTTAGAATTACAATAAAAGGTTATAATAAGGTATGCAATGCTAATAATCCAAAACAGTTTTTCTGATCTTTTATCTAGACCTGTAGTTTTCCTTCCCTATTTGAAAATATGTAATGTTGACCTTTTAGACAGTAAGTGCAATAACAAACTTATTTACAAAGAACTTAGACGTATTATCACTGGTGATTATCAGTGTTATTTTCTGGGAGATGT
>NW_015784003.1:0-1397 GCF_001515625.1 Sinocyclocheilus rhinocerous | reverse complement strand
TAACTCCTAAAGTGAGTTGTATCAAACTTAAGGCCATAAAAAGTTCTAAATACGTTAAATGGTATAAGAAATGTCTATATAGAATTTGTGATCCACAATAACTGCCCCTAATTAAAGTTGGAGTTAATTTCTCTAAAATCAAACATACAGGCATTAATCTTAAAGAAAATTACCATTTGTGCCTTCATTCTTTAAAGAAGTCACTGAGGCCATATGCAAAATGAATCTGAAAAACAGAGTAAACTAATAAGAACTACCCACAATGCATTTTTGTGGCTATGGATTTGGTGAACGCTCTGTCCTCGGCATTCACACATACTGCAACTTTCTCCAAGACATAAACGTTTTTCAATAGATTTATCACTGCTAGTGCTAAGCTATATCTACATTTAGGGTTAATAAATAGTGAAAAAACATCATTCAAAATTTCCCTGATATATTTTCCTAGTCCAAATCCATTAAAACTATGTCGGCGTAGTCTAAAATATTTACAGAATATTTAGTTGAGGAATTTAAGGATCCATCCCAACCAGTGACTCTAATAACCATAATATGGCAAATATGCAAGAAAAACCACCAAAACAAAAACACTGGACTTCAGAAACAGCACGAGTGGAGCTAAAGCGGTTATCGCAAATAGGTACTAGAGGACCACTGGTATGGACCTACTGAGAGAGAAGGGCTGGCATTCCAGACATGCCCTTATTAAGAAAGCCACAGTGTCGCTAACACACTCTCTGTCCATCTCACTCTCTCTCTCTCTGGAGATCTGTTGTGTCACCCGCACCTCCGTCCTTCCCCTCCCGTCCTCTTCTCTCCTTCCCTCTCGCTTACGAGCACCCCAGTCCAAAAAAGGCCTGAAGAAAAGGGAAATCAAAGGGGGTGGGAGTGGGAGTGTGGGTTGCCTGACCAATTTAGGCATCCACTAAGGCTCAGGAAACACACAGAGCTCTCCCCAAGGACAATACTGCTGTTTTAGGTGTGCTGGGTTCATAACACAGCACTCCCGCTAGCCAATGCTATCTGGAAATAAACATCAAGACTTGGATAACATACTAGTTTCGAGGGCCAAAAAAAAAAACATAAATCACTGCACCAGCGAACAGCTTTATTAAATATTAGCTGAACCTGGACCTGAACTGAACCTGGAATCACACAGATTATTAAAGCTAAACATGAGTAATTCTGTCATTAGTCTTTCTCTTAAGGCATGTGAATTGTTGCGCGCTTATGTTTGGGTATTAAGTAAATATTGACCTTGGTTTCAAGCATGTTGCCTTATCTGTGAGCAGACATCATGAAAATATCACCTGCCGACACCAGCAGCGCTTGGCCTCTGAAGAGACATCAGGTTACAGAATCAAGTGACAAACCAAAAGCATCCAACACTCTTGATG
>NW_015784002.1:0-1398 GCF_001515625.1 Sinocyclocheilus rhinocerous | reverse complement strand
ATCAAGGTGTCGCAATAACTGTAACTGTTTTCTTGTTCGCTGATTTTTTACTCTGCTTCCTGTTAATCGTATCTGCGATAAGTTTTGCGCCCGCTCCTCCTGCAAGAGTTGCACCTCCTGTGATTAAAGCTGCAGGTAGTGCCAATCCAGTTCCCGCTGCCAGTGCTACACCTCCAATCACTCCTCCTACACCTGCTCCCACCAAGGCTCCCATTTTAGCAGTCTTGACAAGTCTCTTTTGTTCATCCTTCCTTATCTTTATCTCCTCTTCTTGCCTTAATCTCTTGTCCTCCTCTCTCTGCCTCTCTTCTTCTTCCCAGATTTTCCTTTGAGCTTCCTGGTACATCTGATTTGTGTAATGCTCTCGTCTGTTGTCCTTCACCATTGTGTCTATCTTCCATAACAGCTTACTAACCTGTGCTTGATTTTCATTTGTGTTATCAAAAACCTGATAACCAGCTTTACACTGTTTGATTAGCTCATTCATCTGCTTGTTTGTTGTCAGAAACTCCTCTATAGATGTTTTCAACTGATCCCCTCTAGTAAAAAGAATGATGGTGTAATGTAAAGCATCTTCTCCAAAGTTCTCCTGAATCCATTTTACTGTGTTCTTCTCCTCAACTGTGAATCTCACATCCAGTCTGATGACCAGTAGAAACACATGAGGACCAGGAAGAGACATTTCTACACATCTCACTACTTCATCCTTCAGGTCTTGTTCACGCATTGATGTGTCACACACCCCTGGAGTGTCAATCACTGAGATAATTCTACCTTCTAGCCTCCGCTGATACTGTTGGCATTTTCCAGTCACAGATTCAGAACAAAATTCTTCTTTAAAAGCTTTTTGTCCCAGGATGGTGTTTCCTGTTGCGTTCTTTCCAGCTCCAGTTTTCCCCACCATCACAATTCTGAGATCTGACATGATTGAAGAAGATAACTTGTGTAAACAAATGCAATATGCATTATAATTAATTGATTTGCCCACTATTTTTATGTCCAAGTTTTTTTCTGTCATGGTGTCAATGACTGTGAATTCAAGCAACAGACATTGGAGATTTCTAAAGTTAATTTATTACAATTACTTTATTTGCCTCAGTAATGTCAATATAACGTGTCACATAGCCTATGATTGTCAACAGTAATGTTTTTATGAATAGATGTGACATACACAAAGTAGTGAATTCTTTGGTTCTGGGTCAAGATATATTTAAATGTGCAAAATATAAACATCAGAAGCACACCACAGTAGGCAACTTTACATGTCAAGTTGTGCATGTAAATAAAATAAAAATGGCAAAAACTCAGTCTCAGTGAATTATTTATCAAACAGCACCCTGGGTTTACTTTAAAAAAGTAGTTCACTTCCAGAACAAAAATGTACAGATAATGTACTCA
>NW_015784001.1:0-1397 GCF_001515625.1 Sinocyclocheilus rhinocerous | reverse complement strand
ATCAGCAGAAGAACAAAGACAAGAAAGTTGTTCCAAACCTTTGTGAGTTCACTAAAAGAAGAAAGAAGAATGTGATTTGATTGATTTCCATAGTATGGGGTTAAATAAAAATCCTACAGAAGGCAATGGGGTCCAGCAACACAAAATATCTTCTATTGTGTTCAGCAGAAGAAAGAAACTCACAGGTTTGGAACAAGTTGAAGTTAAGTAAGCGATGAGAGAATTTTCACCTTCATAGGTGGGCTAAGCACATGCTAACCGTTTCAGAAAAGCAATCCGTGAAGCTGTGGTTTACGGTGAATTTAGAACAGCTCAGAGGGTTTTACTCCGTGAAAGACGGCACTTCAGCGGTTCTCAATTCTCCGTAAACCACGGCTTCACAGGGCTCACTGCTTCCCAATGCCAGGACTGAAAAACAAATGCTTTTAGCTTTGCATTTATTGAGTGTGAGTTTGTGTTTGCGCTCAAGCTCACCACACGGAGCGCTATCGCAGAGAGCAGCGATGAGGGCTTTCTGGGAGGATAGTTTCTGAGGCTCAGAGTCTGTGGTACGTGAGCTGCTCGCTTCTCAATCTCGCTGCTATGACTTTGCAGATCGGCACTTTTCATTTCTCTGTAGATGGTTTCTCCAGCAGTCATGCTGTGTGGGGTTTTTCACTTTCTACCAGTTTGACAAACCGTCTAATAATAACACAAAGTTCAGAGCATCAAAATGAAAGTTTACACGTTCATTATTAATGTGCGGTTACTCTGAGCGAGAGCAACGAAAGGAGCCGATAAAAACAGAATAAACGAAGGAGAAAATGTGCTGTCTGCAGAAAATGAAGTGAAATCAAACACTGGATTGGAACATAAATAGACGAATCTGTTTGGTCAAACGGAAGCAGATTTCTGGCCATCAGTTCTAGAGGTGATGAACTGATTCTAGTAGCTTACGCCAGTCAAGGCCACAGCTTTGAACTATCAAACAGTCAGAGTTCATTCAGACGTTTACCATCACACTCGCTCTGACGGAA
This sequence comes from Sinocyclocheilus rhinocerous, assembly GCF_001515625.1. Taxonomy (NCBI): domain Eukaryota; kingdom Metazoa; phylum Chordata; class Actinopteri; order Cypriniformes; family Cyprinidae; genus Sinocyclocheilus; species Sinocyclocheilus rhinocerous. Next base: position 381 of record NW_015784001.1, on the reverse strand, counting down.
GTGTGTGATTCCCCGTCCTGACGCCGCTGTGTGAAGGTGTTTCCAGCACAGGCTGATGGCTGATTTCTCTCAGCACTGGAATTCACTCTTAAAGAAACACTTTCTGTCATTATTAACTGGTGCAGTGATGTGAGATCACAGAGTTTAAAGCGGTCATCGGATGCCCATTTTCCACAAGCTGATATAATTCTTTAGGGTCTTAATGATGATAGCTGTGATAAAACACCAGTGTCAATCAACAATTGTGGGAGGGGCCTGTGCAGAACTTGATTTGAGAAAGAGGTTTGGATTTATCGAGATTAAAAAAGAAAAACGCTGGGTGGATTTTTATCATTGTAGGGTGGATGTGTACACACTGCCAACACACATTTCAGTTCAAAC
>NW_015784000.1:0-1377 GCF_001515625.1 Sinocyclocheilus rhinocerous | reverse complement strand
AGTCTTTTTCTCCCGATAAAGCTAAACTGACTGCCCTGTATAATTTAGTAATTTTGCTGGGTAAAGCCACTGTCTCAGTGGAGGATATCTGATTCCACTCCCACCACTCCCTCCCCACCTCTCCTTCCCATCCACCTCTCCGCAAAACCAAAACGAACATGCCAAGCTCCACCAGTGTAATCCTGCGGCTCTTCCCAGAGTTTATGGAACCCAATGGTGATACAGCATGAGAAACATCTCAGACTCCAGCAGACCTCTGAGGTTTTAGGAGATAGAATTTGTATAAAAAGAGGCCAACCTTAGGTCTGCATTCCAAAACGTTCATAAATTACAACCATTTAAGTTCGGATAATGATTTTTCGCTGACTGAATGAATGATATGGAGAGATAGAAACAGAAAAAGTAAATGACAGTGAACGAAATGAATAAAGAAAGATGAACACAACAAGACAGAATGTACAAATGTAGAGCATAACATCAGCACAGTGCCTGTGACAGAATTATTAGATTCAATGATTGAAAGAGAAATAGTGAAAAGACAAGAAATAATGCAGGGTTTGCTATCACTTTGGTAATTGCTTTAAAGTTGTTACCTGCATTTCTGCATAATTTAACTTTACATAAAACCACGGTATTATTGAAACTAATTTCAGACAGCAGGTTTTTAATCAAGAAACACAGATGTTCCAGTAGCTCAAGTGGCACATGTAACTATACATACTGTATATGGCACATGTCACTATATGTGTGTGTGTGTGTGTGTGTGTGTGTGCGTGTGTGTGCGTGCTAAAAATGAATTTAAGCATCATAGTATTATAATATGCACTATAAGAGATAGTTACACACTCATTTTGAAATATGCTACAGAAAAAAAAATGTTTTATTAAAAAAAAAAAGTTCTCATTATAATAAAGGTGGGATTTCTCAGATTACCGTGAGATGACAATTATTGGTTAGATGAATCCATGAAAAACAAGTGAATCTGGTTAGAGCTCATTGTTAATGAGAGTTTAACAATGAGTTGGTTATTAGTTGGGTAAAAAGTTTGTGTGCGGTCTCAAACTGAGTACAATAAGCATGCAATATAATACAGATATGAATTTGTAGTTCTTACAAACAGAAAATAATTTTACATGTGCAGATATAATAAGAAAACAACTAAGTTTGTGCTTAATGCACATTATGTGTGAAGAAGTAGTGCTGAGGTCCAAGTAAAGATACTCAAGTATATTTGATTGTGCTAAAGTGGAACTATGGCAAATATAGTTCAGGTATACTTTAAATATCTTGCATTTAAAAACAGATATACAGAGATCATACAGTAGTGATAATCAAACACATTTTAGGCATAATATTAAGAAATGTGCATTGTGCAAT
>NW_015783999.1:0-1397 GCF_001515625.1 Sinocyclocheilus rhinocerous | reverse complement strand
AGCTACAAGAAAGGAATTATATGGGTTGTCTGCAATCAAAATACCTGTCAAAAACAGTATTGTGAATGCTACGCTCTCAGCTGAAGCTGCAAAGACTCCCAAATTAGACACTGTACTGTGATTGTCATTTTAATGTCTTTTTAAATGCCTACACTAACCTGCTTCAACAAATGCAGGACAATGAGATTTTTTACCTGAAGCACTCAAGTATTTCTTCATAACACTAGAAGCTGTGATTCAATAAAGCTCTCAAAAGGAACCCATGGAACCATGAGAATATTGCAACACATTCCTTTGTAGACTCCACAAGAATACAAAAAAACAGCTTGTGAGTCTAAGTATAGATTCTCTTTAAAACATTACACTGGAAATCCCATATACAATAAGGCCTAGTTTAAAAAGGGGTCAATAAACTGTCCCTGTTGTGTTTTTCTTATTTTCTAGCTTCAAATTGTCAGTACTCCTACTCTGAAATATATACAAAACAAAGAGAATTCAGAGGGAATTCACAATGAGCTGCGGTTAAAACAATAGCAGGGTGGGTGTTAAGGAAAGGCCTGAAGGTCTGCATCTATTCTCTCTCCTAATTTTGATTGTAATGGCTCTGCAAGTGTCTGACCACAGTGACCTCCTCCCTGTTTGACCTACAGGGACCCTCAAGAGGCTGTTGTCTGAAGTTGTACAGAACCCTGAAAGCACTTGAAATACCAAAGTGGCCAAACTTAATCAAAAGTACTTAACCTGTGCTGACATCCAGTCCTGCATGACTCGCTTACCTGGCTGAAGATAAGTTAGTTTTACACTGTTGGGTATTTTGTAGCAGTTTTTGCCTTTTTTATATTCTCTTTACAGCAGCTGTGGATATCTTCAAAAATGAATACAGTGTCCAAAAAAAAAAAGAAAAAAAGAAGAAAGAGAGAGATAGATAGAGAGTTCTGCAACAAGGCTTTCAATAAACAAGATTTTTAATAAACAGCAATTGAATGGATACTATAATTAACATTTATAAAGAGCTATTAAGTATGCAAACATTGGCATAAATGTTAGAAATCAGTTATAAATTATTCATAAAAATATGTAATTTAATTTATTAATAACGATTTAGTAAATAAATTACATTTCTAATTGATAAATACATCAAAATAATTAATTTAATTAATGTTTAAAATGCAAAATTGCTTTTCTTTATCCAATTGCCAAATGTTTTCCGCCATATATTTTCATAAATAATTCAAAGGCTTTCATAAATTTCGTACAAAGTGTGTCTTAGTGTTCACTAAATAGGGCCATTGTAGATTCAATAGCAGACTATTCACTGTGGCATTTTAGCCTTACAGTAAAATAATAATAAAAAAAGTAATTTATATCTCACATTTGTTACTTTATTGCTTATTTTA
>NW_015783998.1:0-1397 GCF_001515625.1 Sinocyclocheilus rhinocerous | reverse complement strand
TCACTGACATTGGCTCGAGGGAATGCTCATCCATCATCAAAAAAACATATCTAGCCTTACTGGGCTGCAACATGCTCTGTGTGGATCCATCCAAATCTGTTATTTTTAGCACAGAGTTCTCTCAAATTAAGTCAAAAGTGAGAGATCAATTTGCATGCATCTTTTTGAGCAATATAATATATAGACTAACATGGGGATGTTTGATGTGAAACAGAGGTATATTTTAATGACATTACACAATACATGTGCTATTATGAATGGAGAGTGTTATGTGAGCCTACAGGCACTAATAGAGAGATGGCAGTACAACAACATAAGCACAGATGGTCACACATTTGGGTTTCGTGATGAGTCCAGTCACCTCAACATGAGCATGAAAGAAACCAAGCCTGTTACCACATGTCCAGCCTCTCTCTGACTCTTTCTTTTTCTGCCTGTTTTACTGAGAGTAGACTTCAGAAGAATACTTGTCATTTAGCCTTTGTCTGCCAAACTGATCTTTAGCACTTGACGAAACATAATATCTAAAGTCCCTGGGGAGGTTTTAAAAAATAATTCTAAAACAATTACTGTAAAGTTCAATGCAATATTTTCATTCAAACAGGGCTTAACACAAGTTAGGTTCAGTCGATAGCACTTACGGCATAATGTTGATTTTATGGATTCAAATAACAGGTTTGAACAGAAGAATTTAAGCTGCATTGCTGTTATGGAACTTTGGCCTGAATTGTCTCTCTATTGCCATTTGTGGTTGAAACATAAAATTGCATGTCACTTATGGAGTAGTTATTTAACATCAGCACCGTGAATCTCTACCATGATCACTGCATCAAAGCGGACATAGACAGTAAGAAACATATATCAGAAAAATGCAATCTGAGCAATTAACTATCACACTTGGTGTTGTATGTGGTTCGCATCTTGTTTTAATTGGCAAGAGTTCTGTCACTTTCCCATTTTGACTCTTTGCAGTTTGAGTTTGATTCCCAAAGGGTCAACCAAGGTCTTCATTCAGAAATGTCCATGATAAAAGCTTGCTAGCTGACTAGTTTGAACAGCATTTATCGTAGAAACAACCGGACCTTCTTCTGTGTTTACAAACATGACATAAACATGCAAAAGCGAAAGAAATAGCCAAGGAATTTCCCTGCAAAATCCAACTCGACATCTCATTAATAGTATTACTGTAGTGAATCGGAATAAGGCACTAAAATTAGTGTGATATTTATGTCCTTGCTCAATAATGGAATTTTGTTTATCTTCTATAGTGCAACTTTCATGTAAGTGTTTTAGAAAATAAGGGTAACACTTTACAATACATTTCCATTTGTTAACATTAGTTAACTATATTAGTAATAGGGATGTAACGGTATGAAAATTTCATATCACGATTATAG
>NW_015783997.1:0-1397 GCF_001515625.1 Sinocyclocheilus rhinocerous | reverse complement strand
ATTGCGCTCTCGCGCTAATTTGCCCAGTTTAGTAAATCTGGCCCTAAAGTGCTTGCATTGTAACTCTTGTAAAATGTGTTTTTCAAATTATTTAGGAAGTAAACTTATAGTTACTTTAAAATGTACTGTAATGTTTGTATTAATTTTTAAGAGACAATTACTAATTTGTTTGCATTATAAATCCAGTATAATCTAGTAAAGTTTTTAGAAAGGTCATTTAGGCTATAGTTACTTCATTTACTTTATAATTGACTGTAACTTCTTGTATTAATTTATTTTTTTTATGTGAAATTACTCTTCTTTTTACAGTACACAAACATTGACTTAAATTTAATTCTGACACCCACTAGAAACCTTAGCAATAACACACAAATCAAAAAGCAAGAGAAGATGGGTTATATTTAATTGCTTTATGCAATATGAAAGGAAACAATCTATTTTTTGCAGATTAATTCAAATTTAAATTATGTTTTCGGTGTTTGCTCTGACAGTTTCTCATGTTTCAGAAACAACAAACATCAAAAACCGATGAGGGTGATGAAGCACCTTGCAGGATGTTTATTTGGTAATTATTGTGTGCTGTGAGAATGTCATGAGTAAACAGCTCATCATCTCTGATCAAACACCAAACTTTTGAGTCTGTTTGGGTAATAAGTTAACACTCATCTGAAAACCTGCACTAGAGGAACACAGTGAGTCAGACTCTATTAGACTTTACAGAGAGCAGCTGTGATGAGCCTTCAGACAGCAAACACTGCATGTTCAACACAATCAGCTCCAAATAATTTCACTGAGGAAAAGCATTTCAAAACTAATATATATATTTTTTTTTTTTCTGAATAATGTTTAAGCAAGTTTTTAAGAGATGAGAATGATGAATAAAACTTAAAACCTTCATTTGTGAATCAAAGCACCCTCTCTGTCTGACAGTGACATGTTGTAAAACATTAAATGAAACCTATAGGAGCCATATTATACATTTTTTCTGAGGTAAAATTATATGACCAATAATAATAATAATAATTTTGTTTCATTTATTAATTCATTAAATACTTTCATGTAAACACTGCAAGCAACAAATTTCACTGCTGTTTTCTGAAATCTGTGTAAATGCAAGTTGGTCTTTTGATTAACTGAATGTTTTGTAATGCATCTCCATGTATTTTGCACTTGTGAGATTAAAGCAAAGAGTCTTTCATCTTTGCACAGTCTCTTTGTCCTCCCTTGATAATATGTTTCTCACCACAAAACTCACATGCCGGTTTTAGGATTTGTTGCTGGATCATCATTGTATTTATATAATAAAACAGATGTTTGACATCACATAGCGTGTATTTGCTTTAAGAGAAATGTAGCATTACATCACTTGCTCATCAATGGATTCTCTGCAGTGAATG
>NW_015783996.1:0-1395 GCF_001515625.1 Sinocyclocheilus rhinocerous | reverse complement strand
GTCAGAAAATTGTGAGACAAAAAGTCGCAATTACTTAATTTTTTTATTCCGTAAAAGAAACAAGCTTAAACACCCTAGCAACAGCATAGCAACACCTTAACATCATGGTGGTATTTTCTAGTAAAAATCTAGTTAATCTACACGATTTAGTCCACTACTTTACTACTCTCTAAAAAAATTTTTTTCGAAGTTGTAAATAAAGATTATTGGAGTATGTTTTACAAGAAAATGCTATTTCTGTAGCATTATTCAAATGTGGTACTTGCCATTTCTTTGTATTTATGACATTTACTAGCAATTTCAGAGTAAAAATTGTTTCAAGGTAAAATCACCATTTTTCAGGGAATAACCTATTTTTTTTTACTGTATTGTATTTAGTGTCATTCGATCATTTTTTTAACTTTGAATTGCGTTAGATTTTGCAACATTGAAAGGTGCTGAATTAAATCAAGTTTGACTGATTTATGTTATACAAAGTGTAAATATCATGTTAGATTTATATAAGCAGTCCTTTCCAGTTATTTCACCTGTACAAACAGTTCTGGTCTTTGCTATCATATTATTTTAATTTCTTATCGTAATCATAAACACTGGTTTAAAAACACTAGTTTTACGGTTTACTGCACTTTGGTATTCTTAACATTTAACGAAGCTGAAGTTGACATTCAAAAGCGTATATCTTTCCAGGTAATAATTTCAGTCATCTTTGAATCTTTTCTAACTTTTAGATGGATTCTGCTTTTAAAGATCTTGTTTATTAGCTTGCATCTCTTTATTAGAGACCTTATAATCACAACAGACAAACACAAGAGACTCTTCAAGACGTAACTGTATTTAACAGTTCATCAACTCAAGAAATCAGAACAGAATAAAAAGCAGGTATGAAGAAAGTGAAAACTAACACAGATCTGAGAGTTTGGTCATGTGATCAAATTAATTGAAACTAATATATATCACCACACAAGTCCTTCACCTTCCCTCAGACTGACCACTAACACTTAAAATAAGGGGAGAAATGACACTGAATGGTACCCGTTATCTGAGTAATCATACTGACAGATTCTTTTAAACCTCCAAAACATTCGTGGGCTTTTACAGGAAATTAATATTACATACAGAAAACAAAACCTCATGTACTCTGGTGGTATGGTGAATCACTCAAACATGTCCAGGTCATATTTCACCCCAAAATCAAAAGAAAAAAAAAAAAAATTTTTACCTAAAGGAACTGAAATCTATTTTTAGGAGCATTAAGAGTTTTGAATTATGACATTATTTATCATCAAAATTAAACAGATTAATTATGCACAAAAATATATCTTTACTAATGGAGTAAAAGAGATATTATACTACATTAAAGGCAGGGTATGTGATTTTTCAAAAACGCTTTAGAAA
>NW_015783995.1:0-1397 GCF_001515625.1 Sinocyclocheilus rhinocerous | reverse complement strand
AAAAACAAAATCGGGGGGATATTTTTAGTCTATTTGGGAATTTTTGAAAAGACATATTTTCATCTTTTGTTGGCTAATCCAGGGTTATTATAATTAACTTAAGATAAAACCATTACAATTATTTTCACTACTTGAAATAAAATAAACATTAACTGAAAAACAAACAAACAAATAAATAAATAAAATAAAAAATTAAACTTATTTTATTGCAGCTAGTTGCCAAGGCAACATTTCCCATTTTTTTGTTTAAAATAATTCAAATAAACCATTACTAAAATTTTAATAAAAACTATATAGACAGAAAAACACGTTTGCACATAAAAGGAAATGCTGCACTGATTTTGGTCATAGTTAATGAAGTTACATCAATACACTTAATTTCCTTTAGTTTTTGTGAAAACAACTAATGCAATTTAATAACCTCAAGTAACCTCAAAGTTTTGGTGTATTGATGGCTTGACAGTAATCTATAAAACCACAGCGAGGGGATTATGATTTAATTCCAGTGAATATTATGCATTTGAATTACGTTTATTTAGTTTTTAATTATTTACCTTCATACAGAGCATAAAAATATCTTTATGATCTTTATATCTTTATATACTTTATGAAATATTGGAATACAATATATTCCAATATTTTTCCAATATTTATTTTTTATAAGAAAATAAAGAGTACATTTATGAACATTTGTGTGTGCTTTAAATGTTCAGATGTGAAAAAAAAAAATCTCTGGAATAGAAACATAAATGTGAGAATAGTGTTAAATAATCGATATGCTATTCAAAATGATGCAAAGTGCACGATGTATCTTTATGCAGCAGTACTGAATACGCCATACAATACATGTGGGATAACAACAACGTCAGGATAAACAAAACAACACTTGCTCGAATCCTCAGCGCGCTGTATATGCAGGAATACTGATCTGGGTTCTGCTAATGGAGCAGCTGCGGAGAGAGACGTGTGGATCACATTTCACATCCTTATCAATCACTGTTTTGTTCTTTTGTCGCATTTGGAGAGGCTGCTTCCAGCAGCGAAACCCAATCAGTGTTTCTGTGCGTGTTCAGGGCCAGCCGCTGACCTGACCCCCTATCAGAGATTCCCAAACACACACAGACTGGCACACTTCTTAAAATAAACACCCAGCTGATAGAAAGATTTATTTTAGAGCATGAAGCAGGACTTTACTTCATTTTTGTTTTTTGTTTTGTTTTTTTCTGAGACTGCATTAAAAATGCTAAGTAATTTAGTTTGATCAGATATAGACAGATGAATCACTGTAATCATTTTTTAATAAACCTAAAAAAAGCAGTACTACAGAGCAACACTGCCACCTAGAGTTTCCACTCACTGAACCTCAGCTTTTATGACTTAATTAAGGGCATAAAAAA
>NW_015783994.1:0-1397 GCF_001515625.1 Sinocyclocheilus rhinocerous | reverse complement strand
CGGAAATTAAACGTGGTGCACTTTTTAACGTGCGTGTGTGAAACAGGTTGTGGGTAAGAAGGGAGAAAGTCACTGAAGAGGGAAAGACGACACGACATATTGCTGCAGTCTCTCCATGGGCGTCTCTCTCCGCCAACATGACTGGGCAAAATCACCACCGACACACACACACAGACACTGCCGAGCGCCGGATCCGTCCCTCAGCTCGCCTTCAGACGAGAGACAGAGCGAGAGAAGACACCGCTTTGTCTGAGTGAGGCCCTGGAGCAGTCGTTTTTATCTGAAACCCTCCTGAAATGTTCCTGTAAATAAAGTCGATCCTTTTTCAAAGGCACGTGGCTACTGTTGTCTATCAGCATTGAAACTGTTGATGTTTTGGATTTAATACAAAATGAATGACTCTAAATGGCAATAATGTTGGGTTTTGTTGAGAAAAGTATGCTGCTGTTCCTGATCCGGCCGCTGGGTGGCAGCAGACGCCACGCGATTAAAACCCAAACTACAATCTGTGACGGGTTTATGAAGAGATCCGTTCAAAAACCATCGCATGTGTTTGGAATGTTATCTTTACGTGTGTTTAAATCATATAATTCGAGAGAAACACGAAATGGGGACATTTTGCAATCATTAAAACGAAAATGATTATTATTTTTCAATCAATTCAATAACGTGGTGTGTTTTCATTAAAGAATAAATAACTTTGCAATTACATGTTAAACATTGCGTTTTAAGCTAATAATAAACTATAATATTTGGGAAATATAGATGCTGTTTTTAAACTACAAATGCAAACGTGTTTTAAATCAGTATTTCTGCTAAATATTTTGTTCGAGAAAGTATTGATTATTAAGCATTTATAGATAAATATCTAATGAATTCGACTAGCCTATGTTTATTAGGCTATAAAAATTTGTAGCTAATTATTGTTAAATGATTAACACGGAACACTAGACCATGTAATAGGCTAGCCTAAAAACAATAACGAAATAAAAAGGTGTTTGTTAAATGAGTTCAATGGTGTGAAGTTTAATCTCGATCGAAAACCTCGCGAATAAACACAATCAAAATACGCTTTTATTTCAGATTTAGTTATTAGTAAATGATCAGTGCAAAAAAAAAAATGCTCATCATGAACAGGTAAATTCTTTTTTAATTCTAATCTAATTCTGTATCATTTTAGGGTTGATTTGTGAATATTTCTTAGGCGTTTTTATGATAGGGATGGTTTTCTTTGGAAAATGAGCATACATGACACCAAAATAAAATTTTGTTTGTGTTTAAAACACCTCCTTAAAGCTTTAAAACGCAAAAATGAAATAGCCTATATTCAGTGGTCTTTTTATTTATTTAAGCTATTAAAAAACGGCACGTTTCATAATTGCAACAAAAATAATAGG
>NW_015783993.1:0-1396 GCF_001515625.1 Sinocyclocheilus rhinocerous | reverse complement strand
GGAGCCGCTGTCATTCAGCTGAGCGCACAAAGGTGAGCGCACCGTCAGCCATACTCCCACCGCCGGACTCATTTCCTCGGAGGGAGGGGAATCTTCTGCCGAAGCAGGACTGAGTTGATTCACCGGCTCTGGTAAGATTTACTCCGATCGATTATCGCCTGGGTCAAAGACCACAGCACAGTTACTACGTCTATCATTCATGCGTTTCTCTTTGTACTGACGCCGCCCAGTTCAAAGAGAAATCTCTACAAGCAGGTGTTGCTCTGATTATCGCGGTGGGATAGCTTATTTTACTACACAGATGGGGCGTTTTACAGTCATGAAAAGGAAAATGACAAGCTTCCCATTTTTATAGGTAGCCTATGACTAACGTTACCAGGTGGACAATAAAAGCTCTATGCAAATTTATGTTTAGATAGCGAGTGACTACGCATGGGAACTGAGAACGGTTTTCAGCTCCATTTAGTAAAAAGATCGTTCGGTTCCGTTAACGGTTGTCAGAAGTGCATTCTTCTGACGGAGCGAATGAATCAACGCAGTTAAATACTCCAACAGTGTTTCACAACGTCAATTTTCAGCTAAACGCGGCATTGTAGTTCGAATCCCGAACGAATGACTCTTATGAGCCAGTTACGTTTAGTGAATCCAAAACACACCTACAGCCTTACAAATGTAATCCAGCTCCCAAGTGAATGATTCGTATGAGCCGGTTCCTTTTGAATGAATCAAAAACATTGGCTACAGTCGGTAATTTTTTTTTTTTTTAGTGAATCAATACAGAGCGAGCCGTGAAATGATTCCCGAATAAATGACTCTCATGAACCGGATCTTTTTAGTGCGTCAAAACACACCACACGAAAGTCATATGACACATTACTGAACTGTGTGCTAGGCTATTCATTTAGTCATGTCCGACTCAAAATGTGCCAAAACTGATAAGCTGCGTAATATCTATAAAATTAAAATCATTAGTTACTGACTGGTTGTTAGATGCATTTTCCCCCCCTGTAATTTAATTAATATAGGCTATTTGTATAATGAAAAGTTATTGTGCAAGCATACAATTTAAAATGTAATGCAATTTATTTCTGTTTTGTTTTATCTAGTCTATTTAAAGTAAAATTTAAATAAAACATCGTAATTTAGAGATAAACAGCTTAGGGCAGCAAATGTGACAAAAATATTTTTCTTTCTTTCTTTCTGTTAGCCTATTGTTAGTGGGAGTGTTAAAGTTGTTCCTAACTTAGTCTGACTCCATATTTGCCCTCATAAACTTTAATACAAACATTTCTAAACTACCATAAATGTCCTAACTGTATGTTCTTCGGCGTCGTCTCATATAGGCTATAGGCTACACTCTAAGAAATGCTGGGTTGTTTCAACCCAACTTTGGGTC
>NW_015783992.1:0-1396 GCF_001515625.1 Sinocyclocheilus rhinocerous | reverse complement strand
TTGATCAATTATTGCAGCTTTGCTAAATAAAATTATATTATATATTAAAAATTAAATCCAGCGACATTAGTCTCACATAACCACATAAATACCAATATATTACCTGTCCTGGGTCATACACCATCAGTCGATTCTGGTACTGAGCTGTGTTAGTGACACCACCTGGAACAAAAGGAGCCATTATCATATGTTAAACCGATTCTAGTAATGCTTTAAAATCTTGGGCCTAGAACCTCAGTGAGGGTCTTATACACATTGAGAAATGCCTGATAAATGCATGAGAGTGGGCTAAATGTTAAGTAATGTATTAGTACCTGAGACCCAGAGCAGCCCGTCCGCCACGCAACCTGCATGACAGGACAGCGAACGGTCAAACGGATGCACATAGGTCCACTTGTTTTTCTTGGGACAGTAGCGCTCCACACTGGGCAGAACCTGCCTCAGTTCATTCCTCCCCCCAACGGCATAGAGATACTGTCCCAGCGCTCCCAGCACAAAGTGCTCCCTGCACGCCTTCATCGGTGCAATATCAGTCCAGCGGTTCACCCTCGGATCGTACCGGCACGCAGTCCTCACCGCACACGTCCTTCCAGTGGCATGTTCCACCTCCCCACCAGCCACAAACAGGAAGTTGCCCATGACAGCCACACAGTGGTGACTTCGTCCAGCAGGCATGGGTGTCAACTCGCTCCAGTTCGAACCCCCCGCAACGCGCAAGTGCTCCTGTGTGGCAGGGTTGAAGAACCGCAGCTCTCGTACGCGGCTGACCTCCCGTTTGCGCCCGCCGACGATATATAGCGTCAAGGACTGAAAACGCGGCATGGTCCGTGCTGTCTGACGTAAAGGCTGTGCAAATACGGTCCGGTGGTAGTCCAACGCCTCCTCCACCAGGGCGGCGACAGTGCTGCTGGAGTTGAGAAAGGGGTGGCTGTTGGCCACACGGTGCAGGGCAGAGACCTCCATCAGGCCGTAGCGCACGTGTTGCAGCAGTTCCTCCATGTACTGGTATCTGCAGTCATGCTCCAGCCAACACACCAGCAACTACAGCAGGGCAGAGTGGCTCATCAGTATTCAGCACCGATTCAGGATCAGGAGAACATACTGTTCATATTACAGCCTGCAGCTCACACCATCCACACAATACCGTCTGTCTATGCAGGGCCAACGCTTTGTATTATTGCATGCTAATGCTTAAGACATTGTGTCTCTATACCGTGATGAGAAGACAGCTGCAGATGAGATGGGGGGGTGGGATCTCTGAGCACGCACACACGCGCCCATGAGACGTGCGTGTGAAGCATGCACACATACGCACTCCGGCGCAGCCAAGGGAGTTAGACAAAGGGGAGTTAATTGAACTTGAGAGCAATCTAGACTGTTTAGCTGCAGAGGCATG
>NW_015783991.1:0-1390 GCF_001515625.1 Sinocyclocheilus rhinocerous | reverse complement strand
CGTGTTTTCTTTGCATGAGTTTTTCACAATTGTTAATCTACTGCCATTTTATCCATATGTTTCCAGGTTAGCAACAAGTCAGCCTATTTGCTTTGACTGTAGAAAAGGTTTTTTATTATTATTATTATTATTATTATTTTTTTTTTTTGTGGGGGCGGATTGATTGTGCAGTTATTGTTATTAACAAAATAAACCACCATATGTTGGACAGTTCACCATTAGAGTAATGTCTGTTTCCTGAGCTGGAGGACATGTTTGTGTCTTTAGCATCCTTTACCAGATATGAGCCATGCAAATCAGATACTGATGAGGAAACCATGAATTAACACTTATGTGAGATTACCTTGTGTGGAGTCAGTCATAGTCCAGCATTATGATGAGAATCTTGCCGCTGATTCCTGAAGTGGCTTCTTCATGACAAGTAGAGATGATCAGCATCATCTTTCTACAAAAAAAAACTAGAAGCTATAGAATTATTTTTAAACAGACTTTGAAATTAAAATTCTTAAAATAAGATGCATGACAAACAAACCAAAGCACACCAGAAGAATATCATCAGCTCTGATGTGTTGTAAAGTGATGATACACTCATTCACCACATAGGAAAATTACACAAGCTACAGAAATTATATACAAGTATATACAAGTAAACGTTCAGAGGAGAAAAATTGAAATATAATTAAAAACCAAGTACTTTTTAAACGAATGGACAGAAGAGAAAAGAGATGATTCCTTATGCTTTAAAGTGTATGGAAGAAAATAAATATTTTCTAAGAATATTTTCCATTATTTTTTTATTAATTTTAAATGTAATGAAATATCTGAGTGTAAAGAGGAGTATGTGGGAAAATGCTGAAGTTTTCCATTTGTTTGTGATTTAGTGTATAAAAATTAACAATGAGTGCATATTCATAAAGTATATATAAATTTTAAAAAATATTTTATTAATTTGCATGACTTTGCATTAAAAGAACACTTTATAATAGGTTACTTCAAAGTTTTTCAAGACCACGAGAAGCAAAGTTGTTAAAGGAGTTCAAATTAAATAAAGAAATTGTTTGATTCAATTGTTTTAGCTCATTTTAATGCTTGTTCTGTCTTATTTTAAATAATTTCAAGTCATCTCGAGGCCCCCTCAGGAGTTTACTGAGGCTCCTAGTTGGGAACCATTTAGTGGTTGGAGAAAACATCATGATAAAGAGCTTTACAAATTATATTGTACTTCACTTTATTATATTTAAAACAAGGATACTAACTGACTGGATTGAAAATGATATAGCCTAACTGCAATGTAACATGCATATACAGTATGACTCTCAAATGCGTCTTATTTTTGGTTCCCCAAAGAACCCTTCCACGAACAGTTCTGATATTTTTTTCTTTATTATAT
>NW_015783990.1:0-1396 GCF_001515625.1 Sinocyclocheilus rhinocerous | reverse complement strand
ACGGTGGCTCCAAAAATGATTTGGACATCAAATCTTAAAGTATGAATGCTATTACAGTTACAAATATCAAACCAAGTGGCATTTATTTTAAATGAGGATTTTCACTTTTCATGCAAAACATTTTACAAAAACCATAAACAAATAATTTTGACACATTCTAGTTGTTAAACGTTAGCAGATAAATGTGATGAAATACACCTGTGTTGTGAGGTAAAAGAGAGATTCATACATTAAAACGTAAAAAAAAAAAGCCTTGACACCAGTTGGTTGACAGTCACCGCAACAATATTCTGAGAAAAGCTTGTGCAGTATGTGTTTACACAGATGCCTGTTGGTTTGATATTTTCTGTCTGTGTAATGCCTAGGTGTGTCTTAAAGGAATATTCTAGGTTCAGTATAACTAAAGCTCAATTAACAGCATTTGTGACATGATGTCGATTACCACAAAAAAATATTTCAGCAAAAAAACAAAAACAAAAGCGAAAATCTGGGTTACAATGAGGCACCTACAATGGAAGGGAATGAGTCCAGTTCATAAGTGTTAAAAAGTATGTTAAAATCAGTAAAACAGTTATGTTTTCTCATGAGATTGGGTTGAAAAAAATTGCTTATGAACCTTTTCTTTGTAAAATTATATCCAATTTTACGACTTCAGGCCATGACAACACAACAACGGTAAAAATGACGAGAACGACATAAGTTTAAGAAACAAAAGTTTTAACAGAAGAATTAGTGGAGTGTTTTTATGAAATTATATTTAAAAATTATATTTAACTGCATTTAAACACTCACATTCACTTTAATTGTAGTAACCTCTCTTTTTTTTTACAGTAACCTTTTTAAAGAAAAGTCATTGTGGTAATCAACATTATTCCACAAGTGCTGTCCATAGAGTTTAAAACAGGATATTCCTTTAAGAAGATAAAGCATCATATTTAGTCATTGTATATTGCATATAAATCTGATTGTAGGTAAGGTAGATAACATACAGAGTCTGTGAAGGACTATATCTGTGGTTGATAAATTGGGCAGGTGAGAAACACACACCAAAATCATCAGGTTTATGAGTGAGAAGTTCAAAACGAGACACCATAAAAAGATCAGAAGCAATACAGTTCTGCTTTTCAACACAACTTCCTTATATGTCTTTCAAATCTTCTTTAAGACATGCTGAAAATCATGCAAATCTGAGATAAAAGAAGTTGGAATCACGTTAAGACTGTCTTCCTTAAAAGCTTTGGCGGTGATTGTAAATTCACTAATGGATGCTGATTTTCAGTGCATTGTTATAAACTAACACTCAGTCTGCAGATAAAGGTAAAGCACTGTATCTCAGACATCATGGAACCATGCATTTTTATTCACTATAACATCTGTCTGTGTGTGTGTGTGTGTG
>NW_015783989.1:0-1396 GCF_001515625.1 Sinocyclocheilus rhinocerous | reverse complement strand
TTCACTTAGAGCTGTTACACACTGCATGAAAGGTCATTTTCAAAAGTCCATAATAGGGGCACTTTAAGAGACCAGCAGGACACTGACGGCGGGTCTTTCTGAAACCAGTCCAGATGATGATGAAGTCACGTGACGCAGAGCGACATCGAGCTATAAATAACCCGCCGAGATGCTTTTCACTTCGACACAGCAGATTCAGTTAATTCATCTGACTCACACACAACAACGAGAGCGAATCTCATGCAGCTCACGTCACTCCAGAATCAAAGTCTGAAACTCTAGTCTCCTTAAAGAAAATAAATCCCATGTTCAGAATCATTATGATTGTAACATTATTATTTTATAACTGTTGAAATCTTATAACACTGTTATTTTCTTGTTTATTACTGCAAAGCTGTTTGAACAGGGTTATTATAGCTAACTAAAATTAAAGCCATGAAAATATTTTTGTTACTTGAAATAAATAAATGTTAACTGAAATAAAACAAAATACAAATTTTAATTTAACTAGTTTCCAAAGAAACATTTCTCATTTTAATTTAGTTTAGATTGACATACTAAAATAACTCAAACTAAAACTAAAAAGTTTACTAATTTAAACTATTAATGAAAAATAAACGCTATAGAGATGTTTAAAAAACTAATAAAAATGCCACAAAAAAAAAAAACTAAAACTAAAAATATATTTTTTTTTTAATTAATTCAAACTACTAATACAAACTATAATAGTATCTCATTGGTATTCAAATAACATTGGTTTTGAAACAATCTGTATTGTATCAAGTGCAATAAAAATAAAAAATAAATTTTGTTGTTGTTCAATAGTCATTCATTAGATTTTTTGTTAATAATTAAAATCAACAAAAATCAAATGCAGTGCAACAAATACTACCTGACAATGCATTAACACTTATCTTTTAATAATATATGACTTCTGTTGTATTACAGTCAGGAGACATTTAAAAAATAATAAAAAATAATCTTTATGCAGAATAAGATTTTGCTGTGAAATATGAGCTATGATTCACAGATGAATGTAATGACAGTGTGTCTGTGTGAGTCAGTGACAGCAAACACTGCAGATCAACTTCCTGTTGAGTCATGAACTTCAGCGCTCATTAAAGCCGATAACAGCACTAAAGATACACCATCCACATGCATAAATGAGTGTGCATGAAAAGCACACTAACCCGAAAAAATAAACTCTCTTCAGACACTTTTCACACGCACGCTGATTCATTTGTCTAATATCAAACAAACATCAATCACAACCTGTGATGTGAAATTTTTAAACTTTCTTGGATAATTTCACAAATATTTGAATATTTGCATAAAATACGCATTAAATATCTTCACTGTATTTGCATAATTTGACAAAATCTTGATTGGAAATGCA
>NW_015783988.1:0-1392 GCF_001515625.1 Sinocyclocheilus rhinocerous | reverse complement strand
CACACACACACACACACACAGACACACACACACACACACACAAATCTTAATGACATTTACATTACATTTTAGAAAATGGGTACCTGGCAAAGTTATTTTATTAAAAAATTATAATATTTTGGGGGCCCATGGCATTAAGAAGTTTAAAATTTATGATGTGGATGATGCATGTTTTTATCAGTAGCAAAATAGCAATTCGCTATAATAACTGACAGCACTCACACTTTGTTCTGGATGTGTGTTGCCATCATCATCAGTCAGTGAGCATTAATGGGGAATAAGGCTGTCATGAGTCTTTAAGTGTGCCATCAAAGTACTTTACCCAGAGCAACTAGAAGTATCTTCTCAAGCAGTTTGTTTAAGTGTTCCCACGTCCCTACAAAGCTGACAGGATGTGGTGTCGAGATGTCCAGGTGTGTCTTACTACATGTGGAATGACAACACAGGTGGACAGATAAAAACAGAGTGGGTGAGTGCATTTCTAATGGAGCATATACAGACTTAAAAGCTTTCAACATGTAGCTGGTTAGCATCTATCTGCTATGCAATCTTATTCTTCAGGAAGCAGGACACAGTTTGCCAGTGCTAATTACATGCCTGTTTGCTAACATCTAATTCAGAGAGACAGCAAAGGAGAACGAAATGGAGAGACAGAGGGAGAGAGAGAGAGAGTTTGGGGTGGTGGAGTGAGAGTAACGAAACTTAAAAGAACTAAAAGTGAATAATGACATATCATGGGACACTCACACCGCTCATGGGCAAAAAAACTCAAATCCCAGAACTAAAAGGACTGCAACAGAGACAAATTCGATTAGCCAATTGAAGCGGAGCAGTCATGGGAGTGGATGTGTGTGTGGGTACATGTGTGTAGGTGAGGCTGTGTATCAGGTCATGTGGTGCTGAAGTGTGACAGAGCTGAGGAGTGGTGAGGTGCATTAGCCGTTATTGTCAGGAGTTGCAGCGTTCGGTATGTTGTTATGTGTTAAACGCGGCATGATCCAATGTTTTGACATTACCAGCTCAGCTCAATTACTATAATTATTTAGAACTAGACTTTTACATTTCCTGAAGAAAATGTGAGTGGTGTTTGCCTAAGCAGAACTCACGTCCACGGTGCTGGAGTGTTGTGGGTGGCTGCCAAAATAGTTCAGAGTGGTTTCTAGTGTGTTGCTAGGTGGTTGCATACCGGCCCAAATTAAAGAAGCCCAACACCAACTTTGAAAAAATTAGTTAATTCAGCCTAAGCTGATATGCAGGTATTAGCTAGTCTGGGGTGTGTTTCCTAAAAGCAACTATGGTTGCAAGTTTCATTGTTACTAATAGAGTTCAACTGATCTTGCGACCCCAGTTAAAGGGTTAGTTCACCCCAAAATGAAAATTAGCTTGTGTTTT
>NW_015783987.1:0-1396 GCF_001515625.1 Sinocyclocheilus rhinocerous | reverse complement strand
TCTCACTGTTCCTGTCTGCATCACTTTAGCAACTTTAACAAACCTCTGCATACTGACAAACATCAAGCCCTCGCTGTTCCACTGCTGGCAAGTTTCATTCATTTCCTTTTTTTTTTTTTAGTGTCCTCTTCAATGAAAGTATCGAAAGTATAAACAATGTTACATTGTTTTGTTAGCAGCCTTGGCCCAAATCTGATTTACGGATGTTATGTGCCATTCAAAGCAATGCTGTTCGTATCAGGTGGCAAGTCATTAACATTATTGTCCTGTAAGAAAACAGATATTCATAAATGGTCAAATTAATAAAGAGGATTGATGTTTCAGTTACACAAACACAGAACAACTACAGACTTGGAATTGCGTTTTTTCTGTTGTTTGTACAGAGGTTTTCTTTTCCTTAACATTTAACAGTGTCTTAAACTGCATCAAACTGTCATCTTTTGTACTCCAGTGATATAAACTAAGTATGTCATATCTAAAATGCTTACTGTTATATTGGTGTTTTCTAATTAGACGCTTGCTCTCTGAAAAAAAGTGCACTTTATGTTTATTTGGGAGTTATTTGTGTTTTTGATTGTTCTGACACTGCCTCGCCGGTATCTGTTTCTGTGGTGTTAAAAATAAAGGGCAAAAAAAAAGATGACTATTGACAGGTTACACTCAGAATTATATAATAATATAAAAAACATATCGATACCTCTTTTATTTTAAAGTTTTTTTGTTTGTTTTTTCACAGCAAGTCATTCATCTCGTTAAATCAGCTGCATGTAATACTTACATTCTGTGCTGCTGGTTTATATCCCTTGCAACGATGCCAGTAAACCATAGCAGCTGTAATTACAGCCACACATAGAAAAACAACAGCAACACATATTCCTGCTACAGCACCTGGAGATAGACTAGAATCTGGAACAGCTAAAGAGAGACATTAGTCATTATTACTAGAATGAGTTATAATCCATCCAGTATTTAACAATACTTTTGACTGATATTTACACTTTTTTTTACTCATCAGGTCATCAGTAGTATGACACTGATTTAAACTGATAAATGGCAGTATCTGTTTTAGCAACAGCAGCATCACAGCACTGTGAGATCAACAGGAAACAATGCTGACAGGAAAATGGACTGCTTTTCTTCAAGGCATTATCAAGTCAAAGCTCCCTTTTTCCAAACACTCCACATCCCAACACTTACTAGGTTGATTAAAAACTTGCATTTTTTGAAAATTCCTCAAAGTAAAATGCATTGAATGCCTGAATTATATACTCACCAGTGACAGTTACATTGAATCTCTTCACTCTGGTGATACTGAAGCTTCTGTCGCTGATGATGATCTGTACTTTATAATCTCCAGAGTCTGTGGTTCTGATGTTTGTGATGGTCAGAGATCCAG
>NW_015783986.1:0-1372 GCF_001515625.1 Sinocyclocheilus rhinocerous | reverse complement strand
ATATATATATATATTTGTGTTGCCAAAGAAGTGCAAAATAACACAATAAAGCGAAATCTCATCCCTCGCAGGTTATTACATTAAATAACACATTCAATATTTAGCTTCGGAGACGAAGCAGCAAGTAAATAAATATATAAAATATATAAAAATGAAAACATACGCTCCCGGAAGGTTACCTGGCAACGCGCACACGGCGTAATTAATATTCATGAGTAAAGCGCTTCCCATAGTAGAATCCGTAATTTAGCGTGTCGCATCACGAGTCCGTCCATACGAGTCCCGAAGCGGCAGAAGAGGCATGATTTTCCAAGCGTTGGCTGCTCTTTTACCGCTTATAAACAGACACACGCAAGACTAGCGAAAACACGACCAGATTTAAACGTTTTTTTTCTTCATTTTCAAACGCATTTTGTTCATTTCCTGCTATATAAACTTCTCTATTAGCTTTAGCCAGGTAGCTTGCATCTGGAAATTGGACAAGTATGATCAGCCTGGCGGTGGATTAATCGGCCTATTTTAACAGAAGATTCATTTTTCTCATGTGAAACCGCGATGTCACATAGTGTAGTAAAGATTGCTTGTTGTTTGTGTTGTTCCAAAGGCGCTGTCTGAAGTTGATGTACGTTAGGTTTGTAAAGCTGAACAAAATCCAGGAAAACTGGAGATCACAGCCAGGAAATCTCTTCAGGAGAGAAGACTAAAGCCTTTTCTGCCTTCAAACTCATCAGTTTAGACCAAATCAAGACCGAACAAAGAGGACATCCATCCAAAGCCTTTTCATTTCATCTACAGAAAGAGAATAAAGCACACACACAAAAAAACTAAACAAAACAAAACAGGCTGATATGATGTTTCCACAAGCCAGGCACTCGGTAAGTGTCTCATTCTCCTTCATTCATGCTGATTGTCACACAGCAGGTGATGTGGGCATACAATCACTTGCAGATTGGTGTATTTTACAGAGCATACCAACACAAAAGTACCATTCTATTTATATCTATAATGTTTTGTGAACACGAACCCTGATAATACCATGTTTTTCTTACAAGCACCATGGGAATACTATGTTTTTGGAAATGGTACAGTGGTAAAACTATGTTTTTTGACATGTGCCATGGCAATACCTTTGTTTTTAGATGTATCCCCTTACAAAAATGTACTTTGGCAGTACCATTGTACAGTGATTGTATCAGATGGTACTTTGCTATTTACCTGTTTATATATGAAATTCAAGCTTTTTGTTGTGTTCTTTGAAATATGCTGGCGTTACATGTAAATACCATGATTTTTGAATATGCTAATGATTCAGTATCATGGTATTACCATTAGTACACTGTAAAAAATGACCGTGAATTTAACGGTAAAAGAC
>NW_015783985.1:0-1395 GCF_001515625.1 Sinocyclocheilus rhinocerous | reverse complement strand
AAATGGGTTTTGTCACTACATTTCAGCCCGTTACGCGATCTCTGCTGCTCTGTAATAGTGACGCGCGTCTGCACGTCAGCTCTGCGCCACTGAAAGAGCGCAGACTTTTACGCACAGAGAACCCCTTCGAGGATGGTGATGTTGCGGAAAGTCGTGACGACAGATGCATCCTTAACAAGCTGGGGTGCCACTCAGGAGGGCAGAACGGTGAACGGTGAATGGTTTGTGGCTGAGCAGACTACGTATAGTGCACATATATTATTTAGAGCTTATGTCCATTTGGAAAGTTCTAAATTATTTTCTGCCTCGCTAGCAGGGACATCATGTGCTCATATGCTGCGACAATACCACAGCAGTGGCATATCAATCACCAGGGCGGTGTGCGCTCAACAAAACTTCACGCTCTAGCTCACAAGCTTTTGGTGTGGAGCAGGCGGTTTTTCCTGACATTACGCACAACTCAAATTCCAGGCATCCTAAAGAGAGGCGTCGACCTTCGACCTTATAGAGAGGGAATCCACTCTACGGAGATTGGCGCCTCCACCCTCAGATAGTGGACATGATATGGAGGAGATTTCGACAGGCAAACGTAGATCTATTTGACTCGAGTGAAAACACCCATTGTTCTATGTTCTTCTCACTAAAGGACTTAGACATGCCCCTCGGCGTAGACCCATGGCCCAAAGTGCTGCTGTATGATTTTCCTCCCCTGTGCCTGATAATTCCCACACTGGCCAGTGTGAGAGAGCAGGGCCTGTCTCTCCTTCTGATAGCACCCAGGTGGCCCAAAGTACAGTGGCTGGCAGAGATTATCCCTCTGTTATATGCCCAGCCATGGCGCCTCCCCCTCCGCACAGACCTATTGTTTCAAGCGAACGGAAGATTTATCACCCACACCTGGACAGGTTGTCTCTCTGGGCCTGGCCCATGAGAGGACAAACTTAAACGCACTAGGGCTTCCCCCATGTGTGGTTGCTACTATACAGAATGCCAGAGCCGCTTTTACACGGTCCTTATATGGTTGCAAGTGGCAAGTGTTTGAAGGGTGGTGTGATGTGCATGGTCTCATATCATATAAGTGCTCGGTTCCTGTTATTTTGTGTTTCTTATAAGACCTTATGGATAAAGGCAAGTATTTTTCCACAATTAAAGTCTACCTGGCAGCTATTTCTGCCTGTCATGTAGGCTTTGAGGGCTCAAGGGTCGGGCAGCATCCGCAGATTTATGAAGGGTGCCTGTTGTTCCTTGCCAGTCATGAGGAGAACTGTTCCTGAGTGGGACCTCTCCATGGTGCTGGAAGCTCTGTTGCAATATCCTTTTGAGCTCCTGGGAAATATTTCCCTAAAGCTGTTGTCCTTAAAGACGGCTTTGCTCTTGGCCTTGGCATCAGCTAAA
>NW_015783984.1:0-1395 GCF_001515625.1 Sinocyclocheilus rhinocerous | reverse complement strand
GGACCAGAAATAAAATATCAAAAGCCGTTGTGCAAATTCTTTAACACTTCTGTTTTAAAGTGTTATAAAGGGTAGCCATAATCTAGAAAAACTAATGGGCTAAACAAAATGACCCAATTTTTATCCAACATTCCAGCATTAGATTGTCTGAAATTCTGTTTGTCGTACCAGGACTGTGTCCAACAACATGAAACTGGGTCCTTTTCTACTCTCCTCAGGGGATCGTTGCCTTTCAATCAGATGCTTGAGCCTGAGGTAACATCTAATTCTGCCTAAAACTGTCTGCTAGTGTCACTAAACTCAATCCCCTGATGAGTTGAGCTTATTACACGGGCAGACTCTCAAAATGCCCACTCAGCAGACTCTCAATACTGCTTTGCACTTCTGAGACCTCTATCCACACATCTAGAAGACAATAAAGCTGGAGTCCTGTCATGTGCAAGAAACCAGAATCGGTGAAGGTTTAACACACAAAATCTAATTTTAAACCTGAGGTAGAAAACAAAAAAATTCAAAGCAGGATGGAGCGAACGAGTTTAAAAGAAAAGGAAGTGTATCTGAAGAGGGCTGTACGGTGTTTGGCTGCGGTTTAGGAGAGCCATTAGTAATCTGAAATGTTCAGAGAAACCCCTGGAAGAGGAAGGCATTGAAAAACATGGTGGTCCATAATATTGCACAATGTTTTAAGGGAATGTGGGACTGGGATTGATGACGACTCTGCATCTGCTCGTTCTTAGTAAACACAAAAGGTGCCAATCTTCTGGATACTGAGAAAAAGTGATTCAGTGTCTGATACTACGTCAAAGCTAAAGTCATATGGCTTTCTAGGATTTACAAAAACGACTCTGAAATGATTCCACCTTGACGTGATAAATATTCAGAAGTAAAATCAGCAGCTACAGATGAAGTCAGCTCAAGGACATGTTTTCGTTTAGACAGGAAGTGCAGAAGGACACTTCACTGTACAGATAATACAGTTTCGGCATCACCAAAATGGCACCTTAAAAACATCCAGAAGAAAGCAACCGGCAGTTCCTCAGACTCATGATCATTGGACCGTATTCCTCAGAAGCGACTCCGTTTTCAGCCGGTTGAAAGGGTTGTGTCTTCTAAATCAGACGGCTGTGCCTCATCTCCTTAAGGCAGGTCCATGAAACTGGCCTTCTGGAGAGAGAAGGCTGACCCATGGACTCGTCGACCAAGGTTGGTTTCAGACACCTAAAGCTGTGGTGTCCAATTAGCCGTCAGCCCAAAAAGGCTCCACTGACAGAACCGTTCCAAACGGAGGATCGTCACCTTTTCTTCCCCATCTTCGGATTCCAGATCTTTACTCTCATGTCACTGTGGGATGGAAGAAACAAAAAAGGGAGACATAAAATGAGAGGTGGAGGAGAT
>NW_015783983.1:0-1395 GCF_001515625.1 Sinocyclocheilus rhinocerous | reverse complement strand
GTCAAACTAACTTTACTGCCGTTAAGTAGCTGTACTACTTTATGTAGCCTACTTCAAAACATGGGTCATGCGTGCAAAATGAAAACATTGTGCAAAGTGTGAGCTGTGTCGAGTTCTAAGAATGACGATCTAAAAAAACGCATTTATTTTTTTTTTATATTTAGTAGCCTATCAAAGAATACAAAGTTTATTGATTACACTCAGTAAAGATAGACGACATTTTTTGAGAATTAAAACAAGGCTGTAACGGGTAGGCAGTCAGTTCAGGTTGTAGCCTACTGTTGATGTATACCCGTTCACCTGAAATATGTATTTCCAGAAATTTTCTGGTGAACTTGGAACTGAGTAACCTACACAGCCTCGTTTTCATTTGCTATAAATTATGGCTTATACCTGAATAAGGTCTTCTTTATTGCAAAATTTGTGATAATATTTATATATTTAATATATGATATAGCAAGATATTTCTGAGTAACATTTAAGGCCATACTTTTAATTTGCCACCAAATAATAAACGAGTGATAATTTCAGGGATTATCATAAACTACACATCCACAATATTTTTAAACATTATTAAATGTTAGATCAAATTTCTTCAAATTCAATCATTACAGGTGATAACTTATGGAGCAGGACAATTTCACATTGCATAGGGTTTTGGGATAAACAATTCTAAAGGGCCTTTTACCTCGGTCTGTTGTAATGCCCTGCAAAACTCCAAGTTTCTTAAAATAATTTATAGTAACTTTTATAGTAAAATTATCACAATTTCCAACTCACTCACTTCCAAAATCACTCACTATTGTTTTGGCAGTAGCTGGTATGGTATGATAACACAAAACTATCAATACAATTGTAAAAGTTTGAAATTAAAATAATTGGTGGGTTTGTGCATTCTCATATGCTCACCTTGTTCAGACAGTCCAATCACAGATCATTTAAAATTAGACTGATTTTGTATGTAATTTAACTGATCATTGTTTATGTTTATTAAGAACAGAGAAAGACATGAAGAGACATGCTGTCCTGTGGCATCTGGACAAATGATAGCCTGCAAAAAAATCCACTTTTCTTTTATGTTTCTTTCCACTGTATTGCTGCAGATGCACCTAACAACAAGACTGTGTTTAAACTAGAAACTAGAAGCACAGAAATGTGGAGGGGGAAAAAAAAGAAAAATAAGACACTAATATGGTCCCAAATGCCTTCTGCTAAACTGACATTCTCTGTGGGGCTGCTTTCCATCAGCATCTTGTTAAAACAGAAGAAATAATGGATGCTGCATAACAGGGAAATACTGCAAGAGAACCTGCTTCAGTCGGCTAAATCTCATCTTTCAGCAAGACAATGATCAATTAGCACATAACAACAAAAATATTGATTGAATATTTGTAT
>NW_015783982.1:0-1395 GCF_001515625.1 Sinocyclocheilus rhinocerous | reverse complement strand
CTCTGTCGCTCCAGTCTGAGCTCTTCCTCCCTCTTCCTCTTCAGCTCCAGCTCTCGTGCCTCCCTCTCTCTTCTCTCCTGCTCTTCTCTGGCCTTCTGTGCCCTCCTTTCCTCTTCCCTGCGCTGCTGCTCAAGCAGGGCCTGTCGGCGCTTCTCCAGCTCAGCATTTCCCATCTCCATATTTTTCTTGAACTTATCCTCAAAAGTCACTAGATACACAAAGCACACATATAAATTATTACGATAAACTGGAATTTTCAAGCAACTGTTATATTTGATAAATATATAAACAGAACTTCTTTTTTTTTTAATCTGTGTTTTTAATCCCTCTTTTTGGCAACATATCCCTCTTTTTTAATACAACAATATTTATGCATTTTTTGCATGACTTATTTGTCTAAATAATATGGAGGGAGGATTTAAATCTAATTGAATAAAATTAGATTTATTCAATATTCAGGAAATTATTTATACCAATTGTTTAAATGTCTTTCACCAAATCAAATAATATTACACAATCTGTGTGCCTAAATAGAACACATCTGTTTAAACTCTTTGATGCCTGGTGATTTTTATTTTTTTTTTAAAGCGAGTCATAGATATTTGTATTATGTAATAATGGGTGTGGAGTAAACCCATACAATTGTTCCTTGATTTCTGTGGAGGCTCAGGCTCATAGAGGTCCTCAACCAGGCCTGCATAGATCGAGGAAGTGGTTCCATTCACGGAATCACCAAGCATCCCCCTAAATATTCATTTTTATGGAGAAAAAACATTGACAAAACAATTTAAGCAATTCAGACAGTAATTTCAAATGTATTTTACATTCATGACCAATGGTTTGGATATGATTGAGTTTTCAGTCAATCGGAGATCAGGTAACAAACTAGTCAGCAGTACCTCATTGTTGGCAGCACCAGCTCTGAAGGAAGTGCCATAGGCAGCGGCTGTCCCATTTTAGCCATGTCTACCAGATGCATAGCAAGAATAAACTCATCAGCCTGCAGTTTACCATCCTTATTCACATCAGCAAGATTCCTGACAAAAAATATACAAAACATGTCATTAAATCAAGGCATGTAACTATATATTTATACAATCTGAAATTTGCTAACTTCAATTTTTAAAACAGAAAATATCATATGCAAAGAAAAAAATGAATTGAGAAAAATTCATGATAAAAGCAGTCTTTTGAAGCCACCTTTACATGCTTCATAATAGCCTGTCGTAAATACAGCTGTTAACCGCAAGCATATATTGCATGCAGCTGCTCTTGTGCAATGAAATCTCCCCCGATTAAGATTTCTTAAAAAAATGCTTCATGCAAGTACTGGGGAGGGCAAACACCTACCAGATGGCAGCTAGCTGAGTCTGAGTAAGCATTGTTGTAGCCATT
>NW_015783981.1:0-1395 GCF_001515625.1 Sinocyclocheilus rhinocerous | reverse complement strand
ACTCTCATATGTTTGCTATGAATGGGAATTTACTACAATGGCAAATGCTGTTTCGAATCACTTTTATTCAGAGAGTTAAAGAACCTTTAAATAACTATACAGGGGCTGTATATATGTGTGTGTGTGTAATTATAGATGTAACTACATAAATTAATTACAGATGTAATTAGAGGAGGATATATCCAAATATAAGTCCAATGTAAAAACGTGTATGTACACAATAAGTGCATTGTATCGAATGATTAATTTAAACATGAGTATATTGGTTAAGGACAATTAATATAAAGTGAATCCCACTTTATTTCCATAATCCTCTTTACACATTCTACTAACTATAAGTAACTTTGCAACTACATGCCTGGTTAATTTGGAACTACATGTAAACTAACTCTCACTGGAATATTAGGAGACTGTTGGGTAGGGTTGGTAGAGTAAGTTGACTTGGAAAATCACTTTTAATCAGTAGAATGTCTGTTGGAGGACCATTAAAACAAAGTGCCAGCAGACAGTCTACTAATACTCTAATGTTCAATGTATTATTTGCTGCTTCTTTGTAATTAATTGTTGTATATATTCTTGAATATTTACATGAAGTACTTGTAGTTTCCCATTTAATTCAGTACAAGTTTTTATCAACAGAGCTATTCTTTGACTTCGCCATGCTTTATTTCACTGGTATCAGTCGCAGGTGTTTTTTGTCCTAAAAATGAAACCTATTTGTCATGTACAGCTATGGGTTTACAATCTGAACCCCAATTCAGGAATCTCAGTTAATCACAAATAACAGTTGTATATAGAATAAGAGCGACTTACCCATGCAGAAAGCACACACAGCAATACTAAACTCAAAGCTCCTTTCATGATCAACCCGGTATGTGGTCAATGTAAACAGCACTTTTATCACACTGGAATTTCCTATTTAATCACTGCATTCAAAAACCATATATAATCGAAATAATTAATCAAGCCTGTTGGCGTTACAGCGCTCACACATGACAGCTTTAATATTATGTATTTAGTCTCTTTAAACTCTCGGCTTCTGACGCTTCTCTCTGTCTCTGTTCCCTCTCTGATTATGACCTGTTTTATTGCCACTTCTCCTTTTTCTCATGACGGGAAAACAATGCACATCAACCTTTGTCCTGCCTTTAAAGTTCTTCCTTGTTTTGAAACTCCTCCCTTTTATTCTTTCCAAACTGGTTATAACTCACTTCTTCTCTATTTTGCATTGCCCCTCACATTCCCCTATGCTTTATTTAAGTTGGTATTCACCAACTTATATACACCTAATTAACTTTACATTTTTTTAATTACAATTATTTTTGTTTTTGGATATGCTTTCAATTAATCCCAAAGAAATAAAATGAATATAACTGAATTGTGATAATTTATTGT
>NW_015783980.1:0-1395 GCF_001515625.1 Sinocyclocheilus rhinocerous | reverse complement strand
TACCCACACTTGCGGTCTTGGCCACTTGAGAGCGCGTGTGCGCGAGAGAAGGGTCTGGCTGCAGCCTTGCACTTGCACTCTCAGACTTGAAAATTGCCAAATTGGTCACAAAACCCAGCCCTACTAGAAGAAGTGTTTTTGATTTAGTGCATTTACCTGTGGTGTATACTTTATATCAGACGCTCTTGGAAACAGAAGGGGAATTGTGTCTTTTTTCTCTGTTAGCAAAGGCCAGATCAGTGTCTCTTTTAACCCCCGTCGTAAGTGCTCAACCTGTCTGGAGGTTCTTGTAAGAACCTGCTAAATATTTACAATACAAGTTAACTTATGAAAGCAATTAGTTATACAATCTATAACAAACAATTTCTGTGTATCCATTCCTCCATCATAACTTCAACTCAGAATAGTTGATTTGACTTTAAGTAGCCAGTTAAGTAGAAAATACTTACAGCATGGAGGAGCAGTTTGTCAAGGAGCCATCTCCTGTTCTCAGCTGTTACTCCAGGCAAATCCCAGGAGAGTGCAAGCTCATTGATGGCTTTCTTTTCTTCAGATGATAATTCCGCTATACCATCCAGCTGATATTGAAAATTATAGTGAATACATTCTCAAAAGATTTGCACACACAAATATTGAACTTTGATGCAAATAAAATGAACATTTTGTGGTGTTTGAAATATCTTCATTCAAAGAACATTTTAAATGGCATCTTTCAATAGAATAGTTTAAAAAGATTTTCAATTAACATTAGCATTCCCTGCTGGTGTCAAGCAGGACTATGTGATTTGATTGTGGAATTATCTTTATGTTGATTCTGCTAAATAAACGTTTAAATTGCATTATTTCAAAACATTAATTGAGAATGTCAGATATATTGTTATTGTTGTAGCCTTACATATTACTAATATCATCATACTAAAATTATGATCATACCAACTTGATTGTCTCACGGATATCAAGGTCAACACAATCCTTTATATCTATTATGGCTTCTTCTGGTGATCCACCAAAGAGTACATGAATGATTGCTGGGCTCAGTCCAGCCAGACATGGCCCACCATGCAGGAAGGAATGACCGATCATCCGGCCAGCAACAACAAAGAAGTCACTCTCCAAAAGGAAAGGTGAAGTAGAGGGAATCAAATGGTCTTTTTCTCCTTCAAAAAGAAGAGTTCCTCCTGGGACTTAAAGTTAAAACACATAGGTGGCAATGTTAAGAACATATTTTGCTGCCATACTGCATTATTAAAAGAAATATAAATTAGCCACTGTTTTTAACCTGGAGCTGCTCAGTAGACTGCAAGAAAAAAATCTATTTAGTTAAATTTACATGTATGTGATAAGAATCATGCAGGGTTAGTGTACAGGTCTGGGACTGCTAAAGATTTATTTTCA
>NW_015783979.1:0-1395 GCF_001515625.1 Sinocyclocheilus rhinocerous | reverse complement strand
GAGCCAGTGCACAGTGTCTGGCGGTTTCCTCATGGGTTCCAGATGTGCCAACAGCCCTCTTTTTCACCGTTCTGATATTAAATGTGATGTTGTCACGTTTTGTCTTCTTCAAGAAGAGTGGCCTCTGGAATATCATATTAGTCTCTGTTGTGAGTTAGCATTTAGCTAATAGCTCTCAGAGAACAAGTATAAACCCAGACCCAATGAATGCATTTTAAATACTGAATTGCACAGACCACACAAAAACTACTATGAGTTTTGTTACTTTTTTTCGGTTCCTTATTTGTTGGATCTCCTTTGCAAAGAACTACATGGCAATTGTTTTTTTTTGTGTGTGTGATCAAGAATAAAATGTTTTTTTTTTTTTAAATCCACAACAAAAAAAATCTACGTGTCTCACTATTATACAGCCAAAGAACACCTGTTTTACCACTACCATGTGTGTCCCAAATTGCAAACTTGATCCTCCCTGGTGGGGAGTTCTTTAATGAAGGGCCTAATGGTCCTAATAGGCATATAAATAACTGGACTTTCCTGCATCAACTCTATTAGAGATAAATGCCAAGAGTTACTAGATTGCACTGTGGACCAAATAACCCTACTGCTAGAAACCTTATCTGATAGAGGGGTGCTAAATCATTTATTGTGTTACTCGTGCTGTGCTTATGATGTAATATTTGATACATGATTCTTGATAATGTCAAATGTTTCTAGATGAACATTTTTGCTACCACTTTAGACTTCCTTTGTTGGACAATGGAAGCATTTTCTAAGCAGAATAACATTTCACATGAGACCAATCATTGAATCAAGTGAATCCATTTTATTCCAGCTGTTAAGCTTAAAGCTGTGGTCACAACCAAGAGGTCTACACTTGGCATGTCAACCTATCCAGTGTTGCTTTAATATACACCATTGTTTCATGTAAATCTCTAACAGCCCAAGTTTGCTTTTGATCACTTGAACTATGTGATACTTACAGAGAGAGTAAATTGGGTAATTCCCATGGGTCTTCACTGGGCAATCTCTCTAACTGGTTATTCTGCAACATCCTGTAAAGATACGGTAAATGAAAATTAGAAAGATAATTAATTTTGCTTTGGTGAATAATGATTAATAAATATTTTGAAACATAATGTGATTATAATAAAAATAATAATAAAACCAGTATTATCTCAGTGGCAATGGGTGGCCTTCTCTTTGTATTGAGGAAATGTATTAAAAAAGTTACCACTAGTCAGTTCCATATGTGTTTGATGGGTGGTATAGTTGAGCAATAAAGCAATTTTGTTATTTTATTATTATTTTTTTTTTAATAGAGCATGTCAGTATGACTCTTGGGCACAAACATTGTCCAGCTTACTGCTGATGAGGTTACCTGTCGCTGACATCAAT
>NW_015783978.1:0-1395 GCF_001515625.1 Sinocyclocheilus rhinocerous | reverse complement strand
TCTAGCTGGTTAAATAACCTTGTTAAAGTTAAAGAATAAGCGAACGGTGTGTCTTGTCAGGCTGTCATCGAGCTGAAGGTTTATATGTTTGCATTTGTGCAAATTCTCTGGTGAATATTACTGTATTAAAAAACT
Organism: Sinocyclocheilus rhinocerous; assembly: GCF_001515625.1. Taxonomy (NCBI): domain Eukaryota; kingdom Metazoa; phylum Chordata; class Actinopteri; order Cypriniformes; family Cyprinidae; genus Sinocyclocheilus; species Sinocyclocheilus rhinocerous. The sequence continues at coordinate 1,260 of NW_015783978.1, read as the reverse complement.
GTTGCTTTACATAATTATGTGACTAATTCTTATCTGTATAAAAGTTGACACAGTGTTACTTTGTAATGTAACGCCAAATGAAACAATGTTGCTATATATTGTTTCCTAATTTTAATGCTTGGATTATTTTTATTTAGATATACCTCACAAAAAATACTGTACTGTAGCAGTGCCATGGTATTTTAATGTATACCATGCTACTGTATGTAGTACTAAAAGGTAATTTTAAGAATACCCTGTTACTTTCATGATATGTTGTCAGTTTTGTAAGGACTGCGGGTGTATAGAAAAACTGGATTTAAAATAATGTTTAAAATTAAAATAATGTTGCATTGAAAATGAACAGAGATTTACTTTAACCATAGTTACTTTCTACCAAAATATAATATTTACTACAGATTTTATTACTGCAAAACTCTTTTATAGTTTAATATGATAATGTTTTTTAAAAAATCTCATAATTATATAATATTTTATTGTATAATTTTTCAATATTATAATAATTTTACTGTCAAAATTATGAGAACTGCATAACATTTCAGTGCAGTGCTGTTTTGTATGAGATATGACATTTATTATATCTATATTGTAGTTGATGAATAACTTCTTAGACATTAACTTTTTTAGCGTTTAGGATTTTAGGTTAAATGCATATATTTTTATAAGGGAAAGTGTATATTTTAGGTGCAATTGTTTCAACGTTTTTCATCGTTAATAACTCTGACAAATGAATTTTAGAAAATACAAATATTCCATCTTTCCTGAGAAAAATAGTGTTAGAAATTGAATATGGCACTTCGGTCACTGCTTGTCATATCACGTCTTCTACTTAAATGCAACAAAATGTATTCTGTTTTGTAATTAGATCAAACTTAAACTTTTTGTGTAATATTCAAAAATGGATGCAGCATGATCCTCACTGTTTGAGCTATTTATGTTATTAAATTACACTGTATTTATGCAATTATTTTAATAGCCAAGGGCAGTGAATGTGGATCTTCAAACCGACGCTACACTCCAGGTGGACATTTCAGACGCTCTGAGCGAGAGAGACAAGGTCAAGTTCACCGTCCATACAAAGGTACACAGCATCTATGAGTAAAAACTCCCAGGACTGTGTGTTAAGAATTTCAGCCCTACCTCCGAAATCTACTTTATGCACATGTTGTTTACCGCATTCATTCATTAAGTGATGATTTATGTTTTTTTGTGTGTTTTTTTCCAGAGCACTCTACCTAATTTCAAGCAGAATGAATTTTC
>NW_015783977.1:0-1395 GCF_001515625.1 Sinocyclocheilus rhinocerous | reverse complement strand
TCGCCTATTTCTGAGGGAGGGGCTTCATAAAAGAAGGAAATGATCTGCATGTTTCTCAGAGAAGGGACAGAGCTCAATCAACATCATGTATGGCATGCATTCATTTGTAAAAACAAGCATAAATTGATGTAAGTCTATTGGACAATGCATTGCACTGGAATAAACATTACAATACATAGTTTCAATACATGGTAGGCTATTAACATGAGACATGATAACGTGATGAAATTCACTCAATAATCTGGTTTGTGTGAAACTTCAGCAAAATTATCCAACCGTCTGTATATCCAGTCCTGCCATGTCCATGTAAAATGGTAACTTTGTGCATGATATGTTTACATGAAGAAAAATTCACTCACAGGAATATGTTGGTAATGCATAATCAGAAGTTTGTTTTGTGTCACAACTAAAAAGGCAATTTTGACAACTTTACAGTACATGCTTTTGATGAAGGAATTAATATAAATATGAGGTGCACATTTCTGCTATTCCATGCAGAATATCTTGCCCCACAGACATCTATTTTAAGTGCACTGCTATAAATATGTTTTATACTTGTTTTTACAAATAATTTGAAACCATTTTTGTGGTAACTGACAGCATGTTTGGACCGGGATTTTACGAATTCAGCACCAATTTGCCAAAAAGGAATATAAAAAAGAACAAGTATAGTAAAAAAAGAGCAAATATAGATAACAGATGATTGACAAAATCTAGAGCATTTGAAATGATTCTAAGTCAGTGGATCAAGTCTATTTAAGTGTATCACGAGGTGTGACTATCCAAGCAGCACAGAAAGAATGACTTCAAGTCATACACTGAGTTCAGAGCCAGATTTAGCGCATTCCCTAGAAAAAATGGATTACGCAGTTACAAAAAAGCGGTGGCTCGAGGAGCTGTTTTATTCCCCAGCGTCTCATCCCTCCAGCTCAAGCATGGGATTTGGCCTTCTGCCGTCCTCTGGGTGGGGTCTCTTTAATCAGCAGCTCTACATTTAATGAAAGACATCACAGCAGTCACACAGAGGCCGTGTTCTTGTGCAAGCAATTTGAGCAGCATCACGGTTTTAACTGTAACAGTAAATGGTGTAATTGCTGGAGGATTCCCAAATCCTCCCTATCTTTCTTTCTTTCTTTCCTGGCTGTGTAACCCTTGTATTGTTCTAGGTTTTATTTCACATATTTTACTGGATTAAATTGTCTACTAGTGGTGGTGTAAACCTCAAAATGGCCATCGTTCCATTCCTGCTGTTAGCATCGCAAGACATTTCCAGGAAGCTTGGCTTGTAAATCGCCCCATGGCCTGTCTGAGACCACCTGAGTCATATGAGCCACACATAAGCCAAGAATCCAATGTATTCACTCTCTAAAAGCTCCAAGACCATGTCAGACTGGT
>NW_015783976.1:0-1395 GCF_001515625.1 Sinocyclocheilus rhinocerous | reverse complement strand
GTCATACTCTATTACACAGCATATCGACACCACACCCACATGCTATGTATGTATTTAATTATGCCACTGGACAGCCTCTGGTACCACAAGAGCCAAAACATCTCAACTTTGTGATGATTAATAATTGTTCCTGGGAGAGAAGAGAAAAATGATATGTCTGTTCACTTTTTCCCCTGCGTCCGTTATCAACTGAGCGATAGATCTCTTCGGCCGCTGCTAATCTTGTTTAAGGACATCCTACCTTGGGCCAGAAAGTATAAGGGAGTACAGCTCATTTGTTAAGATCTATCATTTAAACATCTGGCATGTAGTACCTCTACTAATTCAGTGTCTGTAGGTTGTAGATAAGTTACATTACAAAGACCTCGGCTACAGCTTGTCTTGTCTATGTCAAGAAAGAATTCACTTCTGGTCCTACCTTCCCAGTTACCCAATCTTTGGCTGGCAAAAAGCCACTGTGCTGTTGTGGATAGAAGATGGTTTAAAAAAAAAAACACTAAGTGCAAATAGCCCGCCTTGTCGGCAGAGGCTGTTTACTCTAACTCCGCCCACCAACATGTGGTAGGTTTAGACAACATTGCAAAAGACACCCATTAAACAGCAGCTAGGTAGTAAAGCACGTAGCAATTATTTTTGATGCTATCGAGTTTGAATCTGCCTTTTGCCGAACTCGTTCTTCTCCTTTTTCACATCACATATCACATCGGAAAGGCATTAATTTACAATAAAAATGAAGTAAATAATCGAAAATTGGAAAATAACATGCCTCACGGGTGTTTATCGGTTGAGGCTAGGGTTAGGTGTAGGGCTTTGCCAAAGCGGCATCCATTTAATAATTTCAATAAAAATTATAATTTACACGTTATTACGTTATTATTGCATGCATACATACGGAGGTGCAGATATCTGCCACTAGTTGCATTAACTAGTATAAACAGCATGTAACTACTATTATTACAAAGAAAATACTCCTATTTTTACATAGTGTAAATAGAATCTATCGCTATTTGCACTTAGTGCAGATAGCATCTATCACTAAGAAAATATGCAATTTTCACTTAGTCCAAATAGCCGCTGCCAAAAATAAAATAAACAGCGAGAAGTCACACAAAAGCCAAAGATAAAACACATGCACTTACACTTAAAAAATAGTACAGACTGAATGCAATAATGTGTCCTCTGTGAACGCCCCATAAGAAAAACTAAATCATCAAAACACATTAACATTAACACAAATACCAACAAAACAAATGGAATCAAAATCTCATAATGTATAACAATCACGTAACACAGAAAATAACTGCTATGTAAAAATCTCACATGTCTACATAACTGAATTTCATTAAACTCTGATTCCAGGGTCTAAAATTAATGCTCACTAATGCCGAGTTCACA
>NW_015783975.1:0-1395 GCF_001515625.1 Sinocyclocheilus rhinocerous | reverse complement strand
ATTACAAGCATCTCATCATAGAAATATCAGCATCTGCACCAAATTATATAGTTTGCTCAGTTTGAGTCTCTGACTTTACAGGGTTAAAGACACACGTTTATTTTAAAACCATTAAGAAAAAAACAAGATTATCAAAACAGAATCAAACAGCAATTAATGCAGTTAGAGGTTAAGGTTCTATTATTAATGTTACTATAAACAATGCTATAAACCAGAACATGAAGGGATTTCAAGACAAAGGAAATAAAACTGAAGGTCAGACAGGCTGTAAAACAATCCTAAAGATATTCCTGATTTTTTTTTTTATCTTATTGAACAGTGTAAGATGCATTTTGCCTTTTTATCGTTTGTATTGATGACTACTGCGAACAACAATCACGCCAATAAACATAGATAAGAAAACACAAATAGCTCCACATAAACACACACTACACTATCAGATAAATAATATATACTCTACAAAGCAAAAGAAAGAGTGGAAAGAGCACGACAGTAAAGTTTAGTGTGTTTTCTCGTGACCTGAGCTCGTTAGCATGCTAGTCAGGTCGCCACAAGGACAACGCTATTAATAAAAACCAACACATCATATTAATAAAAGAGCAGAGTCCTCCTGCTGTACGGAGCTTTACCATGTTCTTACCATGATTTCGCGATAGACACGTATTTCTGTCCGATTATTTTGCCCAACATGATCAGACGTGTGTGAACAGCAGAACGGCCAGAGAAAACGCACAGGAAGCTACCGAAGAAGCGTCATCAACTGAGCGACACGCGCGGCGGAAGTTCCTTATTGAGGGGCTGTTACAAATTAAAAGTCTTTAAATTAAAAGCACGTTGAAATAATTTGCGTAAAAGGGAAATTGTGGTTTAAAGTCTTCTTTTTATTTATTTTTTCTTAAAGGTTTAATTTAACACGTCACAAAGAAGATGCGTATGCATAATAAGTATTAATATAAAAACGAACAATTTGTGAAACGGGAAGAAGAAACGTAGCTTGATGTCCAGCAGGAGGCGATGTGAGAGTGAACACGTGTGAACAATTGCATTACTTTTAACAGTAATGCATTACAATATCGCATTACTCCCTAAAAAGTAACTAATTGCTTTACTTAGTTACTTTTTATGCAAGGTAATGCATTAATTTCGTGTTACTTTTTCTCTGGATTGCATTAAGCACAGGACGCAGGAGAAGAAAGTTCAACACTACAAATGTTATGTTTATGTAAAGTCATTTTTGCTTATTCGTATGGCTGAACTGGATCATTGAAGGGCAGCAGTAAAGTTAATAAAATGGGATGTTTCTGTTATTTAACATATTTAGGAATTATTGAAGTTTTGATTTTCAGTTTCTTGAGGAATACTGAATCTGTTTTTGTGCAAATGAGATGAGTAAAT
>NW_015783974.1:0-1394 GCF_001515625.1 Sinocyclocheilus rhinocerous | reverse complement strand
TACTTGAGTATATTTTTTCAGTACTCTTTCCACCACTGCATATTAGTAATGATTTTGTTAAAAGGAGATGTTTGATAAGTTGCTAAAAACGGTTGTTTATCATTGTGTACAAGCTTTCAGTGATGCTAATAGCCATTGTAATCACTACTACAAGGAGAACAGTAGTTTGTTATAGTATAGTCATTTATATGTATAGTCATTTATAATGCAATGTTAGACAAGACATGGACACTGAATATTGCTGCATTGTTTTATTACAGTTTTCACAGCAAATGTTAATGAGGAAGAGTGACAGTAAATGATCAACCATACTACAACTCTGTCTTAATTGGCTACGGTTTAACTTGGTGTTTAGTTAGAGTTTCAACACACTGCACGAGAACACTACACATCTTACATATTTTTAACAATACAGGCATCTGACAGGAGGACAAGCCAAGTATGTTAATGATTTAATGGTTTGAAGCGCTTAATATAAAAAATGTATCTTGCTCAAGACAACCTGACTTGGATCATACACTTTTCCAGCAGTTGTTCATTCTTTGTTCGTTGTTATTTTTCAGATGTGTTTTCAACATCAAAATATATAGATATAAACATTATTCTCACGTCCTGGGGAGAACCTCAGAGTTTCAAATTACATTCCAAAAACCTAGAGGTTTTGAACATTCTACTATAGGTAGTACTATATGTACTTAGAGCCTGTCAATCAACGTTAGTGTGTCACGATCAAGCTGAAATTGCAAGGATACTACACCTCTTGTCAAAAATGCATGTGTTCAGCCATTAGAATGTAAAACTTACAGGTGGTTAATCATAAGCCATTGCTATGACCTAACATCTGCCCCACCTAAATTTATGGTCAAGAGCCAGTACTGGGCTCAACAATTAAAATATTTTTAAAAGAAGAAAATCAAACATACAAGTCATTATCTGTGCAGGTCCAGTGGAACCCTCGTTTTTTAAAAACCTCTATAAGTCCAAGGATGGATCCCTGAGTGCAAGACTCCCTAGAGGAACAAAAAGAGAAGCCAGCTGTAAGATTAGTGTGTCATATAAAAACATTACTATATAATGTTCATTATCCTGCTCTTGATCTGTATTCATTGCACAGCAGTATTAAAGTGTACCATTCACACAGCAATTGTATCATTGGAGGTCACCAGGTCACTGTACTGTAGATCACTAATAAGTGTTCCTGAATGCCCAGACATTATTGATTGATTGATTCATACTTGAAGTATAGCATATAAAATATCTAATCAAAAAAAGAGATGTATTGTTTGCCAAAAATCAGACTCCATTACATTTCGACAAGGATTTTTAAAAATTATTATTATTATTATTTATTTATTTATTTTATTTTATTTTTTTTTTTAAATTTTTTTGGGGGG
>NW_015783973.1:0-1345 GCF_001515625.1 Sinocyclocheilus rhinocerous | reverse complement strand
TGTGTGTGTGTGTGTGTGTGTGTGTGTGTGTGTGTGTCAGTCCATTAGCTGCCGGTCAGTGTGTGTCACTGCTGATGAGAAATAATGGGTCTAAATCAGTCACGGTGAATAATGACTGAATAAGCAGCATTTGCATCCCGTGCATTCACTGAATCACAGACACGAGGATACTCCCCTTTCTCTTCTCACAAAGAGTGGCAGCAGAACAACAGAAGCGACACTCTCAGCAGTGAAGAAATGAAACGTTTCCAAACATTGCAGGTGAAATCCTTCAAAAATGGGGCAGAGAGCAGTGGGAGGCCGACAGAACAGCTTTATCCCTGGAGCAAGACGACGCCATAATGTGGGAGCGATGGAGAAACGTTTATCCTGAGATTCTGAACAGATGAAAATGCTTCAGTGTCAGAGTGAAGCACTAATCAACATCCTCCTCCCAGAGAGACTCCCTCACTCTCATCTACTGAACTAACACACCTCTGCCATTAGTACCTTGTGTACAAGAGCCATCATGGATCCATCCGCCTTCAGATACAAATATAGTGCTTTTTAACCTCATATTCGTGCTTTACAGGAATGCGATATGAAAAAAGGGCAAAATTCAAGGTTTAATACAGAAAAACTGGCCAACACCATCGATCACCTCTTGACTTCTCAAATGTCAGCAGCACTTGTGGACGTTCTTTATTTATACTGTGGTAAAAAAAATATAAAGCAAATGTCACAAAGTAAAAAAAGAAAAAGTTACAAGCTGTTCCGAAACCTTGGTGTCTGCTGCTTGTGTAAAATGAAAAGTGTGGTGACTGTGTGCATCAAACAAATGCAAAAAACACAGATTATACTAAGCTAATGGCATGATACTCTAAATGGCATGAAAATACATTGCAAACTCACACATGTAGGGTGAAATAGGCAACAGTTGTATAAGTGTATGCTCTTGCTTTGCCCGCCATATTACACTGAACTCATCACACTTCTCTCTGGGAATATCTTTTTATATGCATATTATATGCAAATATTGTAATTATGAGATCCAAGTACATGAATGACTGAGTAAAGTCAAATTGAAAGTGGAAAACTGATTTGTTGAGTGACGTTTAAAGGAGCGGGTCGATATGAAACATGGCAGAAACACTGATCTATAAGATAAATACTATAATATTATACATCTATAATCTATATAGAGAGGTCAGTGAGCAGAAAGCAAGTATGGTGTAAAGTTAATCACTCAGTTTTCACATTTTACTTTAAGAAAAACATTTAGTTGTGATAACGTGTATAAGTAAGCGATTAACTGAAAAAAGTGAAAAGTGCGTTTTTATATTAGTCTTCAAAAATCATGGTTAAA
>NW_015783972.1:0-1394 GCF_001515625.1 Sinocyclocheilus rhinocerous | reverse complement strand
TTAAGCAGTCAGTTTACTAATACTCTAATGACTGCTAGTTGACACATAGTTGCAAAGTTAGTTATTGTTAGTAAAATGTCTAAGGTGGACTATCAAAATAAAGTGTTACCCAAATTACTTTTATCATGAGTCAAAACTGTACCAGGTGAGCTACCGAGCACGTTTACTACATCAGAAAAGGCATGCATATGGAGCTGGTTATATGATGGAGACATCAAAATGTATTATTTTACAAATCATGCACTATAGTAAAAGTGTTTGGAGGTCATAACATAGCATTTTGCAAGCAACTGCCTGAAAACATGTCTTTAATAATCAAAGATCTGCCCCTGCCATCAAAAATTTGTGAGAAAAGGAATAACAGTTGTTGGCATTTTACTGCCACTAGTGTTCATTTCCACTGCAGTGAATTATATATATAGTTAAGTTATGGGAGTTTGGTGGGGGGAAATGGAGGTAAAGGCACATTTCCCGTTGAGCTTATACCATTTTATCAGTACATACAAAAAGAAAAGGCACCATTTCAAGTATGATCACAAGCACCCTTTCTCAAAGACAAGACGCGGCTGTAAATCTGACTCAGGTTGGTTTCACCTCTGTTTGAGTGGTGGCCCTGTGACAGATTGCACCTTACACCTTTATATGCCACAGTTGGAATTGTGATGGGTTTCACTTATCAAATTGCTCATTAGACTGTAGAGAGACATCAAGCATGTCGGCAGCACAGGTGTGGTGGCCCACCTAGTGACCCAGACAGCCAGAAGTACTCAGTTAGCTGATTAATTGCTCTCATTGTTCTTCACTGGCCTTAAAGCTGTTTGCCATCATAATTTTACAGCTACGCAGGTGCTGTTGTGATAAATGCTACTTTAGTGGAGACAAGAGGAACTACAGAACAATTTCAAAGTACTTAACAGGCATCACTCATTTAGTTAGAATTGCTGTTGTTCTGTTTGTTATGGTTGGTTGCTGTGGAAGTTGTCTGGTTATGAGAGTGATAACCCCCCCCATAGTGTTTTATAGGAGTGTGTCTTTGAAGTAACCTCTCCATTGACTCCTGGAGAGAGATGCAGACTTAAGATAACTGACAGTTCATTTAATAGATTGAGACAATAAAGAACTGGGCAGACACCGCTCTGCCTTTCCATCAAAGAATGAGTATATTCACCCACTTTCGCGCTCACAAACAGACATGTACGCACACGCTCCAGCTCAAACGTGCACCTCGACTTCTCAAGGACAAAAGAGCTGTAGATCACAAGCTCCGATTCATAAACTCTGCCCAACTCTTGTATGTGTCTGCCAACTTCCATCTCACTGACACCTACAATAACATCAGCTACTCTAACAACACGTCATACGTACCTACACACTTCATGCTCCAGGAAACCCAA
>NW_015783971.1:0-1394 GCF_001515625.1 Sinocyclocheilus rhinocerous | reverse complement strand
GACTAAGACTAAAATGAAAATAGCTGACAAAATTAACACTACTTACATAATTGGACTCCCAGTAAACCTAATTATGACAACTGGCTAATCAGAAGCTCCTGATTATATTTTATGCTATGTGATATTTTATGAGGACATCATGATAAAAAATGTTTTATATTTAAATTTTTTTATATTTTTTATAGACATTAAAAACTTTATTAAAATGACAAAAACACACAATTAAATTACTAAACTTTTACTAAAATTAAAGTGAAAACAAAATATAAAAATACTGGAGACGTGCCCCCTCAGAAACTATTCAAGTTGCCTATTTGCATCACATTACTGCCAACATTAATAATACAGACACTGAACTATTATTGGCAACATCACAACCAGTCTGCTACGTCTTATTGTTAGCTCTGTATTAACTCTTCTGCGGCATTCATTAGTCCTGTTCGTATTTATTCGTGTGGTTTTATTTACTAATGCTGAAATGCTGTCGTCTTCCTGCTATTGTCTGAATGATTATCTTCACCTGAGTGATAAGACAAGGCTTTACATTAAATCAGATGGACACTCCACCTTTGTTTTGACTACGCACTAATGCTCATACTACACAAATATAAAAACTTCAATAGCATGGCAGAGACGAGCAGCTGCAGCGACACAGACGTCAGAGGAACAATTGCTTTATTCTAAAAACATAAACTTTACTAGTCTTACAAATGCTGTGTTGATCAAGTACATTCAACAAAGAGCTGTAACATTCAAAATTGCCTTTCCTTTTTGTGTTTGTTTAATTTAAAGTCATATTGGGAAATATTATAAACTATTTCTATCATTGTGAAAGTTGAAGTTTACAGTGACCTTTTGTGCTCCCAGTTTTAAGCCAGATATTTTGTCCTTGACTGTCCACTGTACGTCATAAATACACTGTAGTAAGTCATGTCTTATACCTTCCTTCCTCTAATACACAAATGACACATACTAGGAAACTATATATAGCTGCCTTGTCTATTTTGAACTACAAAGTGTATTCTTTATAGATATCCTTTAGTTAAGTTTAGAAGTGCTTCAGTGCCAACTTTAAACAAATGTACTGTACATATGTTTGAATCTTTAGGCTACTGTTCATCTCATCAGTGTACCGTTTTAAAGGGTAGTGCACCTCAAAAAGGAACATTTTTGTCATCATTTACGCACCCTCATGCCATTTCAAATTTTCTCTCCCGTAGAACACAAAGGAGAAGTTTTGAAGAATGTCCATGCTGTTCTTTTTGAGTTAATGATGCCACAATTTTTTTTTTAATTATGAGTGCTATTCTTTTAAGTTTTACATCACAGAAATAAGTTGTTTTGGTTCAGAAGTTTAAAGTGCTCAGAATATCAAAACAAAATATAACCGGACT
>NW_015783970.1:0-1330 GCF_001515625.1 Sinocyclocheilus rhinocerous | reverse complement strand
TGTGTGTGTGTGTGTGTGTGTGTGTGTGTGTGTGTGACAATTTTAAAAAGAAAAAGTATTGATTTCATAATTATCCCATTCACTCCAGAGACCCCAAACAACCTGATTGTGCCTTAGTTTTTTTTTTACACTAACACACACAACCAGATCTATCAAGTGATGTCTCATGCCATTTAGATGAAGGGAACTTTTTTTTTTATTTCAGCAAACTTCAGCACAACAACACATAAGGGTTATTTTTATTATTATTATTGTTGTTGTTGTTGATTTCCACTGTCCCATCTTAAAGTATCTTTAATCCATAAAAGCTCGTATGATGTGGTGACTGTTCATAGATTTGCCAGCCTGACATTTTCTCAAGACCTTTCAATATGACATGAATAATGCTGGCCTACTGCAATAGTATATAAAAATAGCTTTGAGTCTAAACTGTTACTGACTTAAATGACCCCCCTGCTCGTGGGTGGAGAAAGACTCTGAGATCAGATTAATATATTGTGCCAGGGTTTGAGAAGAGTCCACATAGACATACCATACTGACAGGTGAAGCATTCTGCCTTTCATGCTCATGGATGAGTGAAGCCAAGAACACTATATCGAGCTGAACCTGTTCCAGGTGCCACCAATCTGGCTGTTGCATCAGGTCAGAATATGTGAGGGAGCTGAGGCGAGGCGAGACAGACCATCTGCCGTTGGTCGAAACGAATACATTCATCAGTCAAATGTTTGTTTGTATACAGGAGCTGTCACATTTTAAAAAGGAAAAACATGGTCAAAATGTTTCTTTTTATCACAACAAAAGCCCTAAGGTACTGGCAGTGGAAGCAGGCTACTTTCATGCTTCACAGTCTCTTTGTGTAATCAGTCTTTTTAAACAAATGCTCTTTGTATGATATATATTTCTATATACAGGTATTACATTTTATAAATCTTTTTGAGGATGAGAATTTTATTTGTTTGGATTTGACATTGAAGTTAGACTTTTTCCTCCGATACTTTCTTTTACTGAATGCACTTGTCAGGGCCGTGGTAAACCTAACATTAGTCTGTGAGCTGAAGCTAGGTGGGGAAAACATCACTCACTGTGTATACAACAGCAGAACTTGATTCATCATGAACATGATTCATCACAGATCTAAAAGTGATCTTCTGTACTCTTGCAGACTGATGAAGTGCCTCTGCTGATATTTAGTGAGAAGTAGTGTGTTATTTCTACTAATCAATTGCTCACTGTGACTGCAGCAATATTTATGGGGTTTTTTTCTGTCTGAATGTGCTCGTGTGTATGCGCACTGGGATATTTGTGGGTGCATAAGCCCATTTGAGTGTG
>NW_015783969.1:0-1394 GCF_001515625.1 Sinocyclocheilus rhinocerous | reverse complement strand
ATACTTACTAAAATAAACTTGAAGTACACTACTTTTTGGTAAGGGGACTCTTTTAGTAGCGTTTGTGTTTCTCATTCAGCGGATGCATGTGGAAATCAGTCCGTATTAAACCAGTTACAACTGCGAGATGTTGGTGTTTAAGAGATAAAAATGCAATTAGCTCAACATAAAAACAACTGAAGTCAATCGAAAGTCCCACCGTGCTAGGAAAACAAATCACTAAAAATATAGCCACTGCAAGATGAGCGAAAACCCAACTGAAAGGAAACACCGATTATATTTCTATCACATTTTATGTTTAATTAGATTACAGTGGATGAACACAAATATCCTGTAACTGGTTACTGACTCATCATTTCATCATGTGAAAGTTATTATCTTAGAAGTAAATATAGTCATTATTATCTGTTCAAATAATAATGGGAGGAAAACAATGAACAATATCATTTCTGGTTCTTTCATCACTGTGGAGCTAGAAGTGCACTGTATTTGGTTGTATATACTGTACATTTAGCATAATACAGCATGCTAGCTAAGCCATCCAGGTTTTTCATGAATAGCTACAGAAAATTAATTAGAAAATTAGTATATAGTACGAGTATATAGGCTCAGCTGGAATTACTATAGACTATAAGCACGGACCATTTAATACATCACACTTTAGCAAATGTAGTAAGCTATTTGGGGTATTTCTTTCTTATTTTTATAAAACATATTGAACAGAATATACATCTACAATGGCACTAATAAATGTAAATAAACAAATATTAAGCAAGGCGCATATCAGACAAAACAGATGCAAAGTACCAATAAAATTGCATATATTCTGAGAGAGAGAAAAACAAAAATTACATTTTTTTTTTTTTAAATGTAATAATAATACTTTTTTTTTAAGTGTAAGGGTTGTCTCTTCATTCCTCTTGAAATAAATCAAGTTCTCTTATTATTCCAACAAGTTTCTGGGCCTTCTTACTTTTCATAATATTCCATACATGGAAAGAAATCATAAACAAAGTCTCTTTTAAAAACAGAAACATAAGGTTTTGTCTTCATACATTTGCATTCATGAAGAAAAAAATCGCCCAAAATCAACATTATACCAGCAAAAAAAAATATTTCTTTTTATAATTTAACAGTTTTCCAAACATAATGTGTTTTCTAACAAAATTGGGCAGTGATTAAATTTTTGCCTCCAACCAATAAGACATATTTTCCCAGAAAATTATGGAATACACACAAAGAAAGAAAAGATGATCTGTTGTGTTTTGGGTATTTCATACACACGTCATTCTACAGAAACGTCCACTTTTGGTACGGCAAGATGTCTTCAAATTAACATTTAAACTTAGACCACATTATTCGATGAATATACATAAATGACAGCTTAATGATTC
>NW_015783968.1:0-1393 GCF_001515625.1 Sinocyclocheilus rhinocerous | reverse complement strand
ATATTTAAAAAAAAAAAAAAAGCCAAACTTTGCGTACATCCCATAACAATGTTAAAGGGGTTAACAGCTGACTTTAACATAAAATGTCCCACAAAATAAATAAATAAATAAATAAAAATTAAAGGAGGTCAAAAGTTATACATAGTTAATTTGAGGTGAAGTCCTCCAGGCAGAATACGGCTTCATTGGCCACTGATAGAGTCACATGCTCAAAGCTTTCATGATTGTTTAAACTTGAACAGAGGATAGTCTAAAACTGAAACAGACATGTGCCATGTACTGAATTATACTGAACTAAGGGTCATTTGATCTATATATACTTTTCCATAAATGTTCCAGTTATTTAGTTTCAGCTAATAAGAGAACTTCCATTTCATTGTAGGGCTCGTGATATTAGATTTGATACCAATTGAAGCCATCTGGGAGATGTTGAAATCAAAGCTCATGCCAAAGCCACCAGGAAAGAAGAAAAGATAGCGTTACATGCCTGATAATGAAATGCAGAACTATATTCCTGCCCAATAAAATTATATCATAATAATTCCACAATGACTGAGTAACTATTACAACCACATAAATCAAGAATGTGGGTCTCTAAAACAGTAAATATATCTGTATTTAATTCTTACAATAATTAGTTCAGCACAAACCTTATATTTCAGATCTCTTCTGAAAATCCAATAAATACAAGAATGTGTTAAACAAGGGGAAAATAAAATAAAATAAAATATTTGTCCAAATTATGTTAAATGATAATTAAACTTAAATTACTTTTAAAATATGCTTCAGTTCTGTACCATAAATGTGTCACGCCCATGGACTGTTTTGTGTTTGTTTTTCTCCCCCACGTCCTCCATGACCTAGTTTTCCCCTAATGTCTGATTGTGATATTAATTCCAGTTTCTTGTTAATTTCCTCATTTAGTTCCCAATTTAAGCCCTGTATTTTCCTGAGTCCGTCGTCCTGTCTTAAACGTCCTTAGGTTCCTGTACTACTTGTGTGTTAATAAATAATGTTATTTCTATATTCTTCTATGTCTTCTCGCTTCTTCGCTCCTCGTATCTGACACAGTAGCAGCAGCATCGTGACAGAAGACAGGACCTACAAACAGTAAGCGGCGCCCCTTCTCCCCGTGTTTTGGTTTCTGTTTTTTGGAAAGTATTTTGTTTTCCATTTTTTTCCCCCCACGATCATGGAAATAGTGGCGAGATTCGCCACCCTAGCCCACAGAGATCTTCCAATTGTGGAGTACGCCAGGGAATTCTGTGGGCTCGCCGTTAAGACGCCGTTGGATGACGCCACATTGAATTCTCTGTTTTGGATCGGGGCCAACTATCATCACCCCGTCGACCTCCCAGACACCACAGGACTGAGCTGGAGGGAAGGAATCCTC
>NW_015783967.1:0-1394 GCF_001515625.1 Sinocyclocheilus rhinocerous | reverse complement strand
TTTTTTATTTTGTGCATCACAGTAAAACGAATGGGATTTTTAATTACATTTTATTCATGCATTACAGTAATGAGAATTTGTCATGAAAATGTTAAATTATTACTGCCACAATTTAAGCGATTCTGTAGTACAATGATTATTTTTGGTTAAACCAGTATACAGTGAAATCAATAACAAATATTGCCATAATGAATGAATACATCATTCATTTGAAATTATTACAAGTGACATACCATTGTTTTTCTGCATCACAGTAAAGAAAATTTGATTTTTTTAATGAGACTTTTTTTCTTGCATTACAGTAATGTGAACTGTCATGAAAATACTGGAGACAATCTTAATGATCCTACATTATCACGACGGATTCAGTGAAACTGACCCACCATGAGGACATTTGTAATGATATACCTGCCACAAATAGTCATAAGAGTTTCAGATTTTCCTTATGAAACGGCTCGATTGCGACTGCAAGCGTCCTGTCGCCCGCAGCATGACTCTATGCATTAAACCGCAGTCGAGTTCTCGCAATATGAAACATGAATCATGCATTGCTTAAGTTCCTGTTTCGCAGATGATCGCATTATGCAGCTATCACTGCATTACACTAATGGCTCGCTGCATTTTCTCAAAGACGGCCCAGGAAGAGCCCATTAAAGACGGACCAAGGTACAGTATGCTGTTTCACTGTGACACGGACAGACAGAGACCCCGAATGCAACGTAACCTTTGCAACCTCTTAAAGGTGATTGATAGGAGCAAAGCTACAAATCTTTTATGCCAAAGAGCAGCGTTAACCTTTTTCCTTGAGTTCAGTCGGTAAGAAACGCTGAGGGTTCAAGGACAGTTTAAACCAGTAGCTCAAGATCTGCTGTTATGTGACATGTTGGAGACATGCAACTTCTGCCCGTATATGAAGATGTGTGGGTTATATTTCACCCAAAATCAGCAGAAAATAAGAAAATATTTTTGTTGCATGAAAAAAATTAAGGTTTTTGACCTTTATGAATCGTTTGCATTATTTTTATGATGATTGAGTATGAATTTTCATTACTGCAATTCTCATTACTCATCCTATCTTGACATTTTATTTAATTCTTTTTTATAAATTTGAATTAATTAAGCAACAGCAATATGTTTGCATTCATTCATTCATTCATTTAGTTAACATAAAATCACAATGAAAAGCACTTCTAAAGCATTCATTAATCTTAGATTAATAAACATTTAATAATACATTATTAAAATCAAAAGTTGTATCTATTAATATTATTGGTAATAATTTAAGGTTGCATTAGTAATCATTAGTTAACATGAAGTAACAATGAAACTACTTCTAAAGCATTTATTAATCTTAGTTAATGTTAATAAATTATTAAAATCAAAAGTTGCATCTG
>NW_015783966.1:0-1392 GCF_001515625.1 Sinocyclocheilus rhinocerous | reverse complement strand
CTAGCTGTGGAACAAGCAATATTCAGTTAGTTAAAATGTATGAGAACTTGGATTTATTGCTGATAAATATATGAACCTGGTTATTGTTTTTAAAACGCATTCAGTTTATTAGTACTATTACAGAAATCTTACCTGTTTCACTAATGACTGACTGACAGATTTATTAGTTTGTTATATCTTATATTTAGGCTTAAATATTTATTTATTTATTTATTTTTGAGTTCAGGGCACGCAATTTCTGTATTTGACTCCAATGATTGAGGCCTGAGATTCAACATGAAATTGAAATGTACCCTATTTACTTCCTTAATACATATATTTTTTTAATGTTAACAATTAATCACTTCATGTTATTCAAAGAACAAAATGTTTTGTAATAAAAACAACAACAAAGTACTAAATCTTCAAAGAATATCAAAATGTAATAAATCACTTTGTAAATAACTTTTTTTTTGTTCAGTTCTCAGTGGACAAAAAAATACTTTCCTGCATTTTTTTCATGGAATTTCCTGTTTTACTCGAAATGCATCACATTACGGAAGTAAAATAGGTTTGCAAGTGCCATTTCATGTTGAGTTTAATAGCTAGGCATAGTTTATCCAAAAATGTTAATTCTGTCATTTACTCACTCTCATGTTGTTCCAAATCTGTATGACATTCTACAGAACAGAAAAGAGATTTTGAAGAATTATTTAACTGTTTTTGTCCATACAATTAAAGTGTTCCACAAAAGAAAGGTTTGGAATGAATGAGGGTTAGTAAATAATGACGGAATTTACATTTTTGGGTGAACTATCCCTTTAATGTGCCAAATTAATGACAGGACAGCACTGTCGAAGACGAAGTCTTGCTCATAATTACATATAATAGTCCTCAATATGACTGAAGAATTTGAAGAATCACATTCTTGAGAATCATATGATTAATTCCTACCATACTCTTTAACTTCTCTGTATTTTTCAACAGGTATTTTCCTTTTGGGATCATCTTCCTGGTGGCTGGCAAAATCCTGGATATGAATGATCCCTCCACACTTGGGAAGAAACTGGGCTGGTACGGGGTGACGGTCATGGCAGGCCTGTTTGTGCACGGCCTCATCTTGCTTCCATTCTTTTATTTCATTCTGACATGGAAAAATCCTTTCACATACATCAGAGGGCTTCTGCAAGCCATGGTCATTGCCCTCGCCACGTCATCCAGGTAAGATGAACTCCTCAAAAAAATGTGTAAATGGCTTGTCCCATCTCCATTAAATTAAGCAGAAACATGCATTGACTTCATGACCTTGTAAGTGTGATATTCTCTCTTTTTCACAGTTCTGCAACGCTGCCCATTACAATGAAATGTTTGCTGGAGAACTGCCGAGTGGACAGGCAGATTGCCCGGTTTGTG
>NW_015783965.1:0-1393 GCF_001515625.1 Sinocyclocheilus rhinocerous | reverse complement strand
GCTCAAAAGTTATAGTGAGTTAGCAAAGCTTTAAGGCAAAAAAAAAAACATTTGATGAGTTGTAAATGATGCTGCAACAAGAGAAAAACGTGTACATTTTTGCTCATTTCACTCTCTGTTTAGATTAGATGTAATAATTCATATTTTTATGACTTTGCATAGTATAGTCTTACATAGAGTTGGGTGTAATTACTAAGTAATTAATTACTGTAATTGAATTAATATGTATAATATTTTTTTTTGTAATTTAAATACACTTCTGATGTAATTGCATTAAATACTGTGTAGACTATAGAACAATTCTATATAAAATAATATTGGATTTAAAATCAATGTAACATCTAATATTAAAATGTATGTTTTATTAAAAAATAATTTATGAAAATTTATTATTTATACATTGTTTATATGAAAGTATCATAAGACAAGTTTCATGTCTATCCTTGTATTGTTCAACTGGTTGATATGGGATTTATAAAGTAATTAGTAAGTAATGCAATACTTATATACAGAGAGAGAGTAATTAGTACTGTAATCTAATTACACTGTTGAAGATGTAATCAGTAGCTAAGCTGCATTAATTACTTTTTTAGAGTAACTGGTCTTACAGATTTTTGATAGTCTTCTAAGTTCTCAAACAAGGGTAAAACAATAAATATATACTTAAAATGCTTTTCAAAAGTAAAATAAATAAATAAATAAATGCATAAATAATGATCAAGGTCTGTTAAACAATGCCAAAAACAAACAAACAAAAAAACTGAAACTGCAACTGAAACTGAAAAATTAACCTCTAGGACAAAACTGTGCCTGTAGTTGAAGAAACACCAACATTCATAAAAATACAGTCTGTGAAGCATCATTTTAATTAAGTCATTAATCAAAATGATTACCAAATTAGTTAGACAAATCTTCACTAAATTCTGTCACTTAAATGTGGTCAAAGAGATTAACTGCATTTCCATAAAGCTTTACTGTCACTGCAGTATCCAGTTTAAAGAGCACCCTAATATATACTCTTAAAGTTACATTAAAAACCTGTGTGTGTTCTGGTGAAGTGTGTTCTGCTGCCTATGGTTCAGAAAAACCTTTCACTTTTTACTGAGCGGCTCCTCATTTTCAAGCCGACCGCTTACAGCAGACTCAAAGGGAGAAATTGATTGCCTTGCTTTTGCCGTTTGAGACAGCTGTTCAATTTCAATGCTTTGGCATTTTGTAAAAGAAGAGTGAGGCCGTATTTGGAAGATAAAATGCAGATATAAGCCAGCGATGTAGATGAAAGATTAGAAAAATAAAAAGAGAAAAAAGTTGACTTTGACATTCTAAAATCAACTCAAGTCACAGCTAAATTGAATCATAAAATATCTGAGCACATGCAGTTCTTTTAACATGA
>NW_015783964.1:0-1394 GCF_001515625.1 Sinocyclocheilus rhinocerous | reverse complement strand
TCTGCTTCATGTTACAAAATGTGAGAATTAATGCTGCAACAACAACAAGAGCAACTGTTAGTCACTGAGGAGGGCACGACAGCACAACCACTAAAACCCTTGTGGAAACCAACAGAAAATGTTGCCTGTTTGTATCTTTATCAACATTTTTTCCTCAGGCCCTGCTGAAAGGCTGTGTTGCAACCATCCAACGATCGACAATAAATGCGCAAACAAGGGAGCATGTCTTACAGCAACATCACCATTGTACAATCATCTTCAAAACTGTTATTTTGCTGACTTCAAGATTTCAAAACACGGTCTTGAAAGCATCAACTGAGTCACAGAGCTGCTTGTCTGAAGTGGACTGTTTGTAATGTCTTAAAGGCTTTTATACTCACCACAGATCTCAAGTTATTGTCCTTCATCAGCTTGAGGGAGTATTTGTAGCATGATTCGAGGTCATCTCTTTGGGACTGGCCCACATTTCCTCTGGCGATTGGGCCGACAGTATGGATCACATCTGAAAGAAGAAAAAAGCAGAGTGGTTTATGTCTGTACATTGTCAAAAACTTAAAGCTCTGTGTGTATAATTCATAATGTAAATACGTGCCACTGTAGATAACACACATTTTCAATTAAAACTGTGACACTGCTTAACACCAGGACAAATCCCACATGACAAACAACAACAAAACAAAGCTTCTTGTCAGATCTTCAAAGGCAATTCATACAAGAGAATGACATATAGAACTGTTTCAGAACTGCCAAGGATCATGGGAACTCACCCGCACATTCCCAATTCTACTGGGTACAAAACAGCTTATTTTTCTGCAACGTTATCATGCTACCAAAACAAGAGTCAACCAACAATGACAAGAACCAACAATGGAACAAAGGGGCTGATTTGAACAAGCCAAAAAACTGCCCAAAATCAAGTACATTTATTCAGTTAATGAAATGGAAGAACAGATAGAAAATCAATTACTCCATCCTTTTATCCTATCTATTCATACATTCATATCTGCTCGTAGCTGCCCTCCTGCTGCTTGTGCATAGTAATGTGTTGGTTGTCAGTCAGCGTGAGGCTGGTCTGAGGCGAGAAGGCTGAGGGTGAGCAGGCTGGTTTAATTAAATCATTGCCGTGATGACAGGGGAGTTAAGGAAGCTGCGCATGAGTCTGAGAGAGAAATAAAGTAGCCCTTCCTGTCTGACTCCTCCAGGCCCTGGACGGTGGGCGGCAGTGGGCAATTAATAACAATAAACAGGTCGCATTGCAAGTCCTGTTCACGCTGCCTTTGTGGCCCTCACTTCTTTTACAATCAGCATTTTACAGCAGACAAGCAACAAGACAACTTCACAGAGAACTCTTTATTATTATTAGCTGTGCATTTGAGATATTACCAACATTTCTA
>NW_015783963.1:0-1391 GCF_001515625.1 Sinocyclocheilus rhinocerous | reverse complement strand
AAAATTCTGTCATCATTTACTCATCCTGATGTTGTTCCAAACCCATAATACTTCGCTTAATCTTTGAATTACAAATGTAGATATTTTTAATGAAACTTAGAAGGTTTCTGTCCCTACATTGAAGGTCCAGATAACCAAAACTTACAAGATCCAAAAAGGTCCAAAACGAGTTCATATGGATTGAGTGATTTGATCCAACTTTTGTGAAGACATATGATCACTTTATATGATTAACACATTTAATTTAGGCTTTTATTTATCACCTAAACAATGATCAACAAACATAAATGATCTGTTCATCATCTAATGCAGTATCTCTCTTTTTTTTTAAACACTTTGGTTCCCTAAACTTTCAGAGGAGGGAGGGCTGGGAATCGATTCCAAAAACAATCAATGAGGAATTGAGAATTGATTAGAACTGATTCTACCAAATGGAATTCATTCCTCTTTAATAGCCTTTTTCAGTCCAATAGAGCTTATTTGCTTCTCTGTCGTTCACTAATAGTGACGGCAAGTTTGATTCTTTTCAAAATAGTTTATTTCAAGCAGTTTGCACCTAAAACACACAATACAGACATTGATGCCCAAATGTGGATTTGTTCTAGGCGTATAAAGTATATAAAAAGAATAGACTACTCATATAAACTTCATAAATTAGCTTAAAGGTTGAAACTTGGTAGTCCACAATGAAAGGTTTTGAGTTATACTCTGGACTACATTAAGAGATGATTGATGCTGATAATAATCAATGAATATTAAGGAAGTTATGAGGTAAGACTTCATGTCATTTAGTTACAGTTAGATTAGGTGGACATGTTCCTACAGTCTTTACAAAAAAGAATAGGAAAATAATTGAAAGCAACCGTGAACCAGAATCGAACAGCCTAGGGACAGAAACCTCGCAAGTTTAATTAAAAATATCTTAATTTGTGTTTTGAAGAATAACCTAAATCTTGTAGGTTTGGACTGACATGAGGGTAAATAAACTATGACAGAATTTTCATTTTTGGGTCAACTTTCCCTTTAACATGTACAGTTTAAATTATTTGTGTAAAAGCAGTGATCCATGTTGGATAATGAGGTTTGAAAAATGTATATACATGCTGAATTACACTAAGTTAAAACATGTTTTGGGATGTACTTTGGGAACCCTTGGTTCTCAAGTAGTAGGCCTATTTACTTGATATATAATAAAGTAGATTTAAACAGACATGAATGCACATGCATATACCCCCTTTTGCTAGATTTATTGTCGAGTGTAAAAGTTCAGGGGCATCGTGTGCTGAGACCTTTTTCTGGTTCTCATGAGACAAGAGTGATCTAACACAAGTTCCCTTTCAGTTGGACACACTCGACGTCACGTCGGATGACCGACGAAATTGGGATCTCGC
>NW_015783962.1:0-1393 GCF_001515625.1 Sinocyclocheilus rhinocerous | reverse complement strand
TCCATTATCTGTCAGTTTGCATGTGTTTATCAATGAATCCATTCGAATAATAAACTGGGCACATTCTAATTTTATAAGCACTATTACATTTCAGTTTGTTGGTTGGAAATCCTGGCAAATAAGGAAAGACCCTTTGGGAAATTAGCTGTGTGAAATTCTAATCAGTGTTAGATTTCATACTGTCATTGGATTTTGTGGCTCCCAAAGCATGTTGACAAATGTTAGAATGAGAAATTGTGGTGCTGAGCAGGGTTGTGTGTTCATATAGAGGACATCAGATGTACATTTTGTGTATAGATGGCTTAGATAGATTGTATATTGGATGTGGGTGGAAAGATGGTGGTGGTGTTTTTTTTTTCTTCTATAATGTCATTTCCCTGCTGAAAAAAACACAGCTTAAACAAACCTAGTTTGTTGTTCACCCAACCTGGCCAAGGTGGTGTTTATCTGGTTTAGCCTCCATTAAAATGTGCCCAAAATGTCTCTTAAACCATCAAAAATGAACATCTAAACCAGCTTGGCTAATCTAGGAGACCAGATTTGGAGTGACGTCTAATGTGTTGTCATTGCTGTGATGTCATTTCAAAATGGATGAAAATTATACAAAATAACATGTGTCTTTAAGTAATTTCATCCATTAAGGTAAATTAGTCCTGTAGCTTCTTTAACTTAACTTACCATAAAGAGGTCAAGATCAGTCAGCTCTCCTCCCTAGACACCCTCACTTCCCCTCAATCTGTCAATCATGGTGTAAATGCCCCATCACCCGGTTCTATCCTCTTTTGCTCTGTTTCTCTCTTGAACAGAGGTCACAGGTTCATAATATCAGACAGAAGCTACGTTTTGATACATTTTCATGTGACAGCTGCAGACTTTGAGTACCTGGCAGCTGACACCCATAATATATGCTGAGTCTGATCTTTAAAATCTTTATATTCTCAGAGGTTGAGAGTACATTATAGAATCACCACATGCAAAATTTTCCTCACAGATGCGACCAGAATAAGTGGTAATGATTAAAGTCAACGCTATATTAGTTAGCATCACAGACGATCCTCTCCTCCGTAACCTCCACCGCTCCTCCTGCTGTACTCATTAGCCGCCGGTCAGCCTTTACAACGCTCACAAAAGTAAATAAAGCAAACAGTGTAGCCAAGCGCTTTATCTGGGCCGAATGCTGGCTCTGGCATTAGCCAATGATGATGAGAGTTATTAGACAGCTGATGAGATAGATACAGAACATAATAAATGATGGAGTCTACCTCTGAAAATGGATAGAATTATTAACTGGCTCTGGCATCCGCGAGCTTCTGTGTGGGAGCTGGCGTGTAAGTAATCAAAAGATTGATGATGGCTGGAATGGACTTTTCTCTCTGTGTTCTGCCAACGTGCA
>NW_015783961.1:0-1393 GCF_001515625.1 Sinocyclocheilus rhinocerous | reverse complement strand
TGTTGTCTATTGATTCTTAGTGCTGTCTTTACCAGTATGTGTGGATGGTTTTTTTAGCCAATAAGGTGGCTACTGTTTGGAAAGCTGTCATATGGATTGTTTGGTATACTTAAAATACTCCCAATATCGTATCACCCATAGGCATTCAAACCTTCCCCTTGTCGGCTTCATGAAAATAAGTATACCCGGTTAAAAGGGCAGTGTCGATTAGGTTAGACTGCCCTCTGTTAACATGTTAATGCGTGAACAACATTCATTACCTTCCTATGCAAAATTTATGTGACAAAGAGACTCCTTTTGTCAAGTGACTGGCAGACTGAAGCCAGACTTCTCAGCCATCACTGTTAGTGGTTTAATACGAGTAAAAATACATTAATCTAATTTTACAGAACTTCACTGGTCAAAGTCTGTTTATTACTATGACAGTTGAACTCTTGTTTCACATGCTACACTGCGTGACTTCACTGAAGTGTCCTTTCATGGAGCTAGCATGTAATTTGTTTAGCATTTGCATGCAGGTGCTGCTGTCTGGACACTGCGTTGTCTGCTCAACAGTCGGTTTTGCTTTCTATGTTTTGCAGGATCAATGGATTAGGAGTGTTGGTTGGTTGATTGTTGTGTAGTCTTTGAATTAGCAGGCCTCACTAGAATGAACTTTTGCTTTAGGCCTTTAAACTGCTGCATGTTTTGACTAGTTAATTTAACTTTAGCTATACTCACCAGTTTGTGGTTTGAGCAAGTGTAATCTGCATTGATCTTCTCTTTGAAGTCTTTATTAAAACTAAAAATGAACTAGAAAGTTTCCTTCTATTTGAGTGTAAAGTATGTAGCATTGCTAATGGAGTTATAATAAGTGCCAGACAAGTTGCGATTCCCATTAAGATGGAATAAAGCTATAGTAATAAAGTTATTGTAAAATTCAAATGAGTTGTCAATGAGTAGACCTGTGCTTTTGAAAAGCTGGACAGACATCTCTGTGTGAAATCAGCATACACTTTCATGTAAACTGTAGTTGTAACAATGGCCTCCAGTGAGGATATGTACAATCTAGATTCCTGTAATGCTTCATAGACAGTATCATCCATTGAAGATACGAGACCAGTTCTCTGCAACCAATTGAAATCTAGCTAAACACTTAATTCCAGTTATGACAGTATTGAATTATTCAGTGATATGGTATGTGATATGGTAAGGTGAATTTTGTAAAGCCCAGCAGGAATATTAAAATTAGAAAGAAGTCAAAAGTTTTATATTTTGCATATAATTTTTTTAAATAAAAATATAAAAACTTATTTTAATGTCTGTTAAAGTCTTATAACTGGAGTTTTGTGGCACTGAAAGTAGAAAGAAAAATTCTATTTATTCTGGGAAAATCACCAAAAATATTTCATGA
>NW_015783960.1:0-1383 GCF_001515625.1 Sinocyclocheilus rhinocerous | reverse complement strand
GACGGAGGAAAGACAAGCATGTGTTATGCTACAAGTGACTTTGGTGAGAGCTGAGTATATGAGGAAAAGAAAAGCAAGTGGTTGTGCAGCAAGCACAATGGAAGTAAATGACCAGAAGGAAAGTCTGGCCAATACTTGAACAATGCATGAACCATCGGTGACAAATGCCAACAGGTAGAAAACGAGATCTGACTGCTATACCAAATTAGCGGTAGATAGAATAATAACAGATAATATTGTTGAGAATTATTGAGATATAACAGTTGAGCGGCTGTTCCTCGAGTGGAATGACTTGTGCTGATTTGCTAATGCACAGGGAAAACTGCTTTGTAATGGTATTAACCAAATGTTGATTAGATTTGGTCTATAATTTATTTGGATGGGCACACAGGCTTAGATCCCAACTGAAAAGTTTTTGCTTGATTAGATGAGTGACCTTACAGATTGAGTTTTCAAGGGGCTGTACAGCTCGCATGATTTTTACAACAATATTGTTCAGGACTGATTGTCATCGAGATGAATATGGCTAAATATAAACCTATTAAATATGAAATTATAAGACTTAAGGCTCAGAAAGGTTCTTTGGAAAATGATGTAATTAGAAACCATGTCAGAATATGAAGAGGAGGTGATATTAATTATTCCTGAGCAACCTGTTGTATTGGGTTAAAAATATCAAAGTTTCTCTGAAATTATTTCTGGAAGTTTTTTAGGGAGGTTCAGGTGAGGTAATGGAAGTGAGAGTGTACAAACAAGCACATGCAGTTGTCAAATTGTCTAAGATAGTATGGAATTGGATAGTTTTGGTGGGTCAAAAAAGGGTCAGCTTATATCATGCCCTGCTTTTTAAACACAATGTGAGTTGTGGTGTCAGTATCTTGAAAGAGAATTTTACAGTGACTAAACCAGAAATGGCATGTATATAAAATCTATACTGCTCTATACCTGTTCCATACAGAGTGTGTGTGTGTGTGTGTGTGTGTGCATGAATGATCAAGTAGATGAGATACTCAAAAAAAGAAAGAGGGAGGGAAAATGAGAGAGAACATACACATTGTGGATACAGAGACGATGGACTGTGCAGCTGGAAATAGAGACAGGTTACAACCATAATGAGAATCATGCAGAGAGCCTTCTTTTCACAGGATGTGCACAGGCACTTTTCACAAACAGAATACACTTGTGAGAAATATTACATATTTTAGATAAACTATTATTAAACATTAAATAATTTAGCAAGGAAACACATCAAACATCTGCATCCATGTACCGCATCTGTATTCAACTTTTTTAACCAATATCTGAAATGTTGTTAAATGTGTAGCAAAATTGATTTTAATTGCTGAACTAATTTTAATGACCAAAAACATTAGATTTGTCTGT
>NW_015783959.1:0-1393 GCF_001515625.1 Sinocyclocheilus rhinocerous | reverse complement strand
GGAGTTTTGCGTTTTGTTTTATTCCCAGATTCATTTGCTGCCACTCCTACAAGAGCAAGAACAAGCAGTTTGATAGACAAGAGAAGAATGAGGCGACTGAGAGACATCAAAATCCTGTTAAAACACAGCAATCAAGAAAGACCATATAAATTAACCTAATGTGGGAAAAGAGTGAGCAACCTACACACACAAACATTAAAACTATCCACAAAGAGAAATATTAGCATCCTGCTTCCAGCATAAAGGTGATGTAAAATCATTTATTCTGAGAATACAACCCATAAAATGTCCTTACAACTCGAGATATCACTGAAAAAGGTGTCATGAGACAGCCCTGACAGCCCTAGGCTCTGTAAATAGCGAGTCTGAGCGCTGCTAGTGCGCCAACAAATCAAAACTTGGGAGTGCTACTGTGCCTGTCAGTCACTGTGGCCATGTCTTTGGGGGTTGTTTTGGAAAAGGGGTGTGGCTGAATGGAATTACTTAAATCACAATGTAAAAGTACCGACTGATCCTTTCTTTATGTTGTGACGCACAACCAAGTGAAATAGATTATTGTAAATGAAAGTAGGACAGGAACTTGGTTCTGTCCGTTGGTTGTTGTTTATATGGAAACAGATCTGAATGCGAGCTGGAAGTCGATTGTAAGTAAAGGGTGTGACTTATGCAGACTAAATGATTGAAGAAGTCCAGCATATGAGAGTTGTGTTTTTTTTTTTTAAGATTTATTTTTGGCATTTTGGCCTTTTATTGTGATAGGACAGTTAAGTATCAACAGAAAGCGAAGTGGGAGAGAAAGAAGGGGACGGTATTGGGAAACCGGGACTGGGAAGTTGTTTTCACAATTGAGTTATCAGTTAAAAAAGTGTGATATTTAAAAATAGCATCATACACAGCATGCTTTATAAAATGCTAAATAAATGTCATGTTTATTTTTTTTAAGAAATGTTTTTGCTTTTGTTTTTCTTTTGCATTTTAATTGAATTTTCTGTAAAAACATCAAAACTTTTGGCAGTTGAACCGAACTCAAGGGATTCAAAAAAAGAAAAAAAAGTCACACTGAAAAAAAAAAAAAGAATAAAAAAAAACCAGTTTATTGCATCCCAAACTTTACTGTCAGCCAAACTACTTAGAAGTAAAATATTTTCTTGAAGTACTCCCTAATTTTTTTATTAACTTCAATAATTCAACAACATTTTCGCATGTTCACGGTTCTCGGTTAATGGTCATGTATGCAAATAAACAGATGAAGTATATTATAAAAAAAAAAAAATATTGCAATTTTTTGGGTCAAATTGTATCTGCGATTTGAACTGTAATATGACATTTAATCTCTAAGAAAATATATTAGTTAGGGCTGTGCAAAAAATCAAATGCGATTTTCATGCGCATC
>NW_015783958.1:0-1393 GCF_001515625.1 Sinocyclocheilus rhinocerous | reverse complement strand
TGTTATTATTATGCACCATTTGAAATGATAATGATTTAACAAAGACGATTAAGATGTTTTTCCAATGGCTGAGGACTGCGTGTTAAAGATCTGGTATACTCTGTATCTAATTTTCACTTGTCTGTACATAGTTGCACATTATAAGTTAATACAATCAAAACTGAAAAAGACATTGTGAAAAATTAAACTTAGCCACAAACTAACAGCTATTAGGCCACTACTGGGAATTGATGCAGCTATATTAACATACTAAACAGGAAAGTTGTTTTAAAAAATAATAAAATATAATTTCGAAGTTCTTTTCCTTGCAAGCTTTGCTTGGCATTGCAACACAAATAACAACAGTAGTCCTCATGAAATGCTATTTACGATATTGATGTAGAAATCTTGGAATATATCTTGAACGAAAGCTTATTAAACTCTGTCTGCCAAATCATTTATTGCAGAATAATTACTGTAGAGTAATTGCTTTTTGCAAACCCAAGAAACAAGGAAACTGGCCTCTCACTGCTATCGTCATACTATCAGGTTAAAGGTGTTGTAAGCTGGAAGTGGTAGAAGTAACATAAAAATAAAGAAATACATTTATGTCCTTAACTAAGTACTTTCCTATCAAGATGTCAGCTTTGAAAAGGTGATATTCGTGTCTCTCTGACAGATTGTTACACATGGCTTAAACTTGTTAGAGGCTGCAATGAGAAACCCTCTCCCACACATTTCTGCATATATAACCTAAGTCCTTGTAGACCTGGTTTGTATATTTAGAGCCATTTGGAGTCATTCTGTTGCAACTAAATGCCTGGGGGCCAGAAATGAGGGCCGTAGGAGTCAGAGGTCATTGACGAGGGAGTATTATTCTTTTTTTTTCCCCATTATCACTGACACAGACTGCAGCCAGAGCTCCAATCTACATATTCAAACCCTACAGTATGATGAAAAGATGCTGTATTAATCTGAAGAACAGGGGCTTATGTGAATCCACAGTAAACACCGAACAACATATGAGCCTTTGATTTTCACTGCAGTCCACATGCTCTCTGAAAAATATAAATAGGATGGGAAAATAGGATATGTACAGTAAGATTATAGAATTAGTAATAATATTTACTTTCATATTGGAAAGAAGGATGGCACACGCAAACCAGAGTCTTGTGTTCACCAGAAATCATCTATCAAAATTATGTATAATACACCATCAAAATGAAAATGCATTATAAATAATCAAAAATCATTTAATGTATCATAAAAATGTTAAAATTATGTATCAATATCAATAGTTTTAATAGGCCGATGACTGTCTATCTATCAAAATTTGTATAAATAATTTTTAAATTTTAAATTGTAAATTACTTTATAATAAATTATTTAAAAAAATGTATCATTATAAATCATT
>NW_015783957.1:0-1393 GCF_001515625.1 Sinocyclocheilus rhinocerous | reverse complement strand
CTGCAAGAGAGTGACTGAGTGACTGAGTGACAGTTATTCATTCTCCAGTACTTCTTTCTGAACTCGTCTATGACCTTTTCATAGAAGCTGTCAATGAAATACTGCTTACATATTGTTACATTATGATATAATATTCGCGGAGGCGGGATTTCTCTGGTTTATCTCACCTCTGATTAATTATTTTTTATTCTCAGTGTATAAGATTAGAATCTCTCACACGGGTGATGCTACTCCAACAACAGACAATGTAAAATACCAAAATAATTATATTTTTAAAATATTGGCAAGTAACATGGTGCAACGTAATAAAATCAAGAATAAAATCATAAATGGACTTTAAGCAACACAAGCATAAGGAAAACAAAGGGAATGATAAAATCTTCCGTATTTTAAATAAAAAATATATAATTTTTATATAAACATTTAAACATTTTATATAAACAATTTCAATTTGATCACTTTATTAGTTTACTCAAGCATGTTTCCAAATAACGCATATATTCAACATACATTGTCGATGCCAAAAATGTAAAAATTATGTTTTCAGTGGACTTTCTAAATTTGCTTTGCTTGAGAGAGCATGAAAATATAGAGTTACAATGTTTTTTTCATTTGATTTAGTCAAGTTAGTTTTGCAACAAACACAATATGATTTTCGGCAATCGAGATTTGGCAGCAACAGCGTGTTTTTCCACTTGGGCGAGCGTAACACTGACAGCTTACCTCGCGCATGAAATCAGCCGTGTGCCAGCA
The DNA here is from genome assembly GCF_001515625.1 of Sinocyclocheilus rhinocerous. Taxonomy (NCBI): domain Eukaryota; kingdom Metazoa; phylum Chordata; class Actinopteri; order Cypriniformes; family Cyprinidae; genus Sinocyclocheilus; species Sinocyclocheilus rhinocerous. The sequence continues at coordinate 640 of NW_015783957.1, read as the reverse complement.
AATCATTGAGAATGCGCCACAGTTCTGATGAGTCACAGCGATAGAACGGAGGCACCAAAGCTTCTGTCAATTCGCTCGCCCGGAAGCTTCCGTAACCAGACAGATTTACAGAAAATTATTGTTGTTTGGCAAATAAATAATTTTGCACACTTATTTCCAACTTTTTATTATGTAAGCTTTAATTTACATCTCAAATAACAAGGGATTAATTTATAATCATGTTTATATTAATTAGACAGCCTCTGAAATGGCTTGGGTATGCAGAGCATTCACATCTTATATGGATGGAACTGCCCCTGTTATATTCCAATATCATTATGCCACAATTAGCCAGTTATAGATTAAGAGTTGTTGTTAGGTGAACAGATGGCTTGCTGCTGTATTTTTTATAATTTATGTTGTTAAAATAACATTCTGTTCCGCAAATGCATTGTCTGCTGGTTTATTTAGCTATTTTTCAGTACACCACATTAAGTTTGCCACTTAATACTGTAAGACTGAATGTCAAAGTGCAAGTTCTTGAAGTGTCTTGGAGTCATTGCCACAGTCTCAGTTTTTTCTGATTCTTCATGTAATCCCAGACGGACTGGATGAAGGTGAGATCAGATCTCTGTGTGCAGCACTGGCTGCTGTCAGACTC
>NW_015783956.1:0-1393 GCF_001515625.1 Sinocyclocheilus rhinocerous | reverse complement strand
AGAAACCCCCAAGATACATGGACCAGTAAATACATGATTACTTTGTTTACAGTTTATTCTAAATATTACTTTAGTACCACCACAATGTGTTACCACAGTCAGTTATATGCTTTAATTCTATAAGCACAAACATAAAACTGTAGAATTTTAAAGGGGTCACATCATGATAAATCAAACGGTTGTTGATTTTTGGATATAAAAGAGTTAAAGTACTATGAAAAATAACCATTTATTGAAACTAAGCAGCTCGTTCTGTACTTACGTCAGACAGACCACAAGAAGAAATGACCACCCACATATACACATTAACTTTACCACACTGAGGTGAGGAAATATATACTATTCATAAACACAAGACAAATGTGGTAAATATGAATAAAGTGTGGGAAAATCTGTCAAGAGCTTGTGCAAACCCATAGGTAATTTTATATGCAAAGAGGATGTTTACATAAAAGTCATATAGGCACAACTGCAAAAATGGCTCATTTAATTGTAAGGTTCAGAGACTGGGGTGAAATATGGTCATAAAAAGCAAAATTGTTACTGTTATTACGGGTTTAAAAAACTAAGTGGACCTCAGTGGGAAAAAAAACCTAAAAAATTTATATGACCCCTTTAAACTCTCCTTATAACTGAGAGGTTGCATAACATATGAGAGTTTAATTCATTTCTGTTTTTGCATAAAAATTAGCAATATAAGCAATGTTCACTGTGATAAAAGGGAATATATGGGAAAGGGAAGCTGAAATATTGTATGGTTTGTGTGACTTCTGTTTATAGATACAACCAAATAAACGCAATCTCAATGGCCTGCAAAACCGGAGTGAAAGGATGTTCAGAGCTCACTAGAATGTGGTACAGACAGTGGATGAAGAACCCTGACACTAACCCGTATGGAAAATGCTTCTCTAAGCCTGAAATCTGAATTCAGTTCATACCAGTTATTTATTCTTATTTCTTAATTCTTATTCTGCAAATTCAGTTGAGTTCAGTGATTCAGTTCTCAATTCAGTTCAAGCCAGTTCATCTCTTTCAAGGTCTATTTGTACCATTGCTTTTTAGTTTAGTTCAGCTAATCAGTTTCCATTCAGCGCATTTCAAGTCAGAATTCAGTTTGTCAGTTCAGTTAACTTCTTTTTAGTTCTTTTCAATCTGTTTATGGGAGCTAAGTTCAATTAATTTCCCCTCAGAATTCAGTTCAAGCCAGTTTAGCTCTTGATTTTAGTTTAGTTCGGTTAATCTCTTTCTTTTAATTCAAGTCATTTCAGTTAGCTTCTTTCTAGTTCTTTTTTATGTTTATGGGAGTTCAGTTCAGTTCCACTCCGAATTCAGTTCAAGCCAGTTCAGCTTTTTCTAGGTCTGTCCATACCATTGATTTTAGTTTAGTTCAGTT
>NW_015783955.1:0-1391 GCF_001515625.1 Sinocyclocheilus rhinocerous | reverse complement strand
TATAAATAAACAGGTTTTTACAGTTATCAGGTTTTTACTGTAGCATTTTTATTTTATTTTTCTGTAAAAATTACAAACAATTGTTACAGTTTACAAATATATTATCACAAAATCTTGAATGCTTAAAGTTGAACATTACAACATTTCAACCAAATTATGTTTTTATTCATTTCAGCCTGATGAAGAATGAATTGTCGGAATGTTGCACCATTCAAGTGGATATGTGTGACACTGCATCTTGCACCAGTACATGCCACCTGTATCCTGCTCCTGTGCAGTCATTTCTGTTTATTTTTTATGGCCTGTGTGGACTACACCTAGTTATTTGTTGTCAGACATTTTTATGCAAGTTTATCATGAAATGTATGCTATTGGTCATGGTTGGTGACATTACTGCAGGCCTGTTGTATCAATGTCTTCCAAAGTTTTTATCAGTACCTTATTGCTGTCCTTATTTGCCATTGACATATCGCAGATAACAAACTATTCAGAACCCTGATAAAAAGGTTCTTAATAAAGATATCAAATTAGTTTGTCGATATCTCCAGTGATGGTGGAAATAAAAGTTATTCTGGACTCTGGTTCATGAAAATATATTTACTGATTAATTTTTCAAACTCCCAACTGCACTAACCTTGACTTATTTTTTGAGGTCAGAACATTTTTATGAAGACAAAAGATTACCTAGGCAGTCAGGTCAGTTAAAGATTATTGATTTGTAACAAGTTGCAATTTTGTAATTATGACATGGCGTGAACCCACCTATAGATATACAATCGATGGAGTTGAAGCATTATGGGAAACAGTTGTTGGAACCAGGTTTGGAAATCGACCGCAGCTTGTGGCAAAAATGCCACCAACATGAAAAAAATTCCCCATAAATTCAAGATAAAGGGGCAAAAATGGCAAATCTATTACGGCTGTCGCGATTAAAATGAAATGTGAAAATGAATGAAAAGTGTCAATTCGCTGAATTTCATTTGCTTTTCACGCATTGAGGCTTATAACCAATTGACCCTTCATAAACAGCTTGATTGACAGTTGATCTGACCAATCATAACGTAACATTTTGTCCGACAAACAAACCAGACAGGAGAGTACATTAACTTCGGTAGACTTAAACTTGAAAAATTGTGTGTATTGACGTCTTTCCATGGTTGAAATTAAATATGTTCTGATGTTCATTAATGTTAATTTCGTGCTTTAAGTAAATATGAAAAGACGATCAGTTCGCGTGAACTGAGGCAATGCAATGATTTGTCACGACACATTAAAGAACCACAAAACTGTATTGTTTGAATTTCTTTAAAAAATGACATTTGAAAGCTGAGACTAGGCATGGGCCAATAACCGGTTTCAAGGTATACCGCGATTTGAAAATGTCACGGTTT
>NW_015783954.1:0-1392 GCF_001515625.1 Sinocyclocheilus rhinocerous | reverse complement strand
GCAGTGGCTATATTCATGGCAAGAGGAAACATTTCAATTTCACAAGTCAATCGTATATTTACGAACAGGAGAGGAAAATAATAAAATCACACAACAAACATTTCATCCATGTCTGTACAACAAATGATCCTACACAACATACTACTGAATGAAGTATTAAAATATCACATCCTACCTGTCCCTTTCCCTCTCTCTCTCCCTGTCTCTTTCTCCTTGTCTGTCTTTCCCAGAGTCCTCCTTGTGCTTTTCTTTCCCCTGCTCCTCTTCTTTGGCCTTCTGGGGGCTTCGCCTCATTAGGAAGCGGTTTTCTGGAATGGGCGGGACTTCCTCTGGGCGGATGGTCGACACGGATTGGGGGTCAGCCTCTTCCTCATCAGACCTACAGAAAAAGACATGTTAAAATTCTTACACTCTTCTGAAGAAGTTGTGGACAGAAGGCAAAAACAGCATTAAGTGCAAAAAATGAAATGAAATGAACCATAGAATTATCTATTCATGATACTATGTAGTGTATGAAAATAAACAGCCATCTGAAATTTTTTAAAGAAAGGAAAACCCACATCTTGTTTTGCTCTCGTCACAGGTTGTGCATCCAAACAAACTCTATAGATTTCTGGTGCGAAAAACCATGAGTAAAACTAGACAAAGATAAATGAAAATACATCCCAGGCTACATTAAAATTTACTTTCAGCAATGATGAACATGGTTTGTACAAAAACAAAAACACGAATTATTGGTTGGCAAAATCATTTCAGACATTGTTATATATTATTGATAAATTTAAAATGTAGAACTTTAAAAGACTGTTTATTTTGTCTGTGATAATTTTGGTACTGTGTTGAGCTTTTAGTAATTATGTGCTCAACACATGTGGAAAGTAAATACTTCAAATTTTGAAGCATTTCATATTAGCGTTGTTGCAGGGTGAAAGATTCTCATCATAAATGTGTAAAAGGTGACTGTACCCTTTCTTGTCTTTCTTCTTGTGTTTCTGTTCTTTCTTTTTCTTGTGTTCCTTCTTATGTTTCTTACGTCGTTTCTTCTCCTTCTCTGATTCCTCTGAGTCCGAGGAGCTGTCTGAGGAAGAGTCGTCGTCACTCTCGCTGGATGACTGATGCTTCTTCTTTTCTTTTTTTGCTGGATGACAAAAGTTGAAACACGCTTTCATAATTTGACTGGAAAAAAATGTGTCAGTATGATTAAACCAAGATTAAATTAAACTGTGATCTCTTTTGAGATGCTATTTTTGCACTGCCAATCATAATTTTTATTAATAAAAGTTTATAGGAACATTCTGCATGAATGAATTATTAACGTCAAGTCTAGGGATAGTCGTGAATAACACAAGTAACCATAGTGACCATTAAATACTGACATCCATAACACTGGAC
>NW_015783953.1:0-1392 GCF_001515625.1 Sinocyclocheilus rhinocerous | reverse complement strand
ACAACTTTTTTGTTTATTAATTATTTTCTGTGCACCTGCCTTTAACCATGAAATTTGTGGGCCAAACAATTTCAAGAAAAAAATAAATAAATCCTAGGTTTACAAGTGTTTCTCAAAAAAAGTGTTTAGGAACATAATAAAAGGATTAATGACACACCTGCATCTCAGTCAATCTCATAATGCAGCCTGTCAAATATTCAGCTCTTGGATACTTAGAATCAATTGTGAAAATCACTTTTATCTCTAAAATCTTTCCTTGTACCTGTCCATGATGCCATTATTCCTGTGAGCGACTCAATAAGAGAAATTTCACTGGGAACAGTTGTGTCAGTTTCCGCTGAAAAGCACAAGTGGCCAGTGCTGTGCAAACATCATGCCACTTTAGCTATGTCATTGTTAAAAATTAAAACGTTTATTAATGGCACTACTGCTATACTGCTAGCAACACAATGTGACAAGCTAGAACACTCCCATTATAATCAAAGAAACTGTCGTGTCGTATTGCATTGCTCGCTTGCAGTTTAGATGGGGTGTTAAAATAGATCAATCGCATATTAAGTCAAGTGCCATTGCAATAAAAACTGCTGCAGTGCAAGTGCATACATTAAAAAGAATGAAAGAAAAAGACCCAGCGTTTTCAAAAAATAACATATGCAGCTTTTGAAAAGGCTACGCTTTCCTTAGCCTGCTGCTAAAAAAAATGTTTGGCTTCATGATCAAAATGTAATAACTCGTTCAATCAATTCCTGAATGACAAATTCAAGTTTCACTGAATATTCTGTTTCAATATGAAGCATGTCACATTACTTTACATAACTAAGATAGCAAAACTTCCCTCGGCCAGAACTTCTTTTGCGCTGACAGGGGAATTTGATAACCCCCTCAGCATTAAACAGTTATTCATGGTGCTTTAGACAGAACCTTGCTTCACCTTTAACTTGTGTCACCATCTGGCATTTCAAAACCTTAAAAATACCATAATAATCTCTGGAAATTTTTGTGCGACCTTGTATATTCCCTCAGTTTCTACAGTAACACTTGTCGCACTCCAGAACCAACCCATGCAGACAGTCAATGCAGAACACCGAAAGCTTAGTTATCCAGAGGTGGGATGTTCTTGCTCTGTTTGACCACCAAGCAGATGACACAACTTAAAGCCCACCTAACCAGTCCCTCATCGCCCGACATCTTCCTATGGCACAGCTTGTACTCACAGTCCAGCCAGGGACACAAACGCACTCATTTCCACGCATACACACAAACACGCTTCTAAAAATATCCATTAGAACCAACTTTGGCATGATTCATCTTCAACTTTAGAAGAAGAAAAAAAAAAATCTGATGTACCAGAATGTTTATCGTCATTGGAGCCAAACCAAGTGAGAATGGCTA
>NW_015783952.1:0-1392 GCF_001515625.1 Sinocyclocheilus rhinocerous | reverse complement strand
CCCGATACCGATACCAGTATCGGTATCGGTGCATCCCTATATATAGACATTAACACAAAAAAATACTAAAACATTAACTAAATTTAAAATGAAAACAGAAAAAATAAAAGAATTCAAAATATTAATGAAAAAAAATTATAATAGTAAATAACAATTATAATACTGAAATAACACTGTTTTTTATGTGGCAGCTACATATACATAAATAATTCCATTTAATTACAGCTAATGAGATTTCACAGCAAAAGCGTTTCAGAAATGAAATGAATGCTTATTTTGCATGCTGATTACTCAATTTTGGTTAAATGCAGCTTGGCAGATATATCTGTTTATCACCAATAAAGCACTAAATTGTGATTATGACTGACATCTCTCTCCATAGGCGGCAGTCCATGTGTCTAGTATGCTCTCCAAAGGCAAGTTTAATGAATTGAGAAGTGTGATGTCAAAAGAGGTTAGTTGATTACAGTAAATTACTGGTTTGGCAAACATTTTAAGTCATATAAGACCTATAAAACACTTTTTTGTGCTGTTTACAGGCTGTTGACCGTGTCAGAAAGCAGTGTAAAACTCTGTCAGAGGCCCAACAAAGACATCTTGCGATTTCCCTCGATGACATTATATTTCTGCTGCCTGAGGATGTGTCTGTATTCTTTGACCAGAGCAGTGAGTCTGTTCATTCCTGTTATGCAGAATCTTTTGAAGTCTATAACTTTTTTTAAATGCACTTGTGTTGTAACTTAAGGGATTTCTAAGGATAAAGCAGACTTCCAGAAATATTCTCTCTGGTTAAACTCAGACACTTCAAAGATTAACCATAACTTTATCAACACAATAGCAAGAAATGATTAACCATAACTTCAAAGGAACCTATAAGAATGGAAAAACTGGGCTAAACTGAGCCATTTGAGAATTTAAAGGTCACATTTTTATTTTTTAAAAATGTGTGTGTGGGGGGGACGGGGTGCCTGAAATATTTCCTCATAAATGGCCAGATTGTTATGTTAGAAGTTAGCAGTAAAATAATTTAAATTTCACCTTATGTTCATTTAACTATGATACTGTTTTTATGATTTTTCAATATATTTTCATATATAGGAACATGAAAATATACTACAAAGAAGGAATGACCCAGTGAACCCAACATTAGATCAGTGTGGCAGATCCTAATGGACCAGCAGTCAGACATGGAATTGAACATCTCTTGTCCTCCTAGGCAGAAAGTTTCTTTACATCACGATGAGGCTTTGGTTTCTGTCCAGCGCAGACGTACCTGAGGACCCAGAGAGCTCCCGCATCTTCAAGATGGACATAACTGAAGATGGTCCTCAAAAGAAGATCATCACAGCTGTGTACGAGTAAGTGTGCTGTGACAGAATACAAGAACTATTT
>NW_015783951.1:0-1392 GCF_001515625.1 Sinocyclocheilus rhinocerous | reverse complement strand
GCCCCATTTGTAAGAGACAGAGAGAGAAATAGGGAGACACGGGAGTATGAAGTGAAGGTGGAGGTACAGAAAGGGAAGATGGCTTTTTCCTTTTTTCTTTTGTTATTTTTCTCTCTTGAAAAAAATTATAATAATCAAACCATTCATTTCCTTTCGCTCCGAAATCGGTTTTCTGTTCGGAATCAAAGGAGACGAGCATGATCATAAATCAAATGTGAGCGTGATACAGGGTTTAAAGTGGAACCATACACTAACGCATGCTGCAAAAGGGACATTAAACACCTCCGCACATGGCCTAGACTCAATAGCCAATCTGGCAGCTTATTCCTCATGGCGCAGGGGTCACAGGCTCTGCGTTGCATTTGATATACACAGCGGACCACTTTTTCCTCTTCATTCCTTATTTACGTGTGAAGCCCCACAACTGAAAATCATCTGACGTTATGAAAAGTGAAGGAGAAATTCAGCCAGACGAATGTGCAAGGAAACACACTCTCACACACACATTTGCAACTCACTTCCACCTCAATTGGAAAAACAAACAGAGAGACAAAAAAGTGGTGACACACTCAAGAGTCTTAACTAAATGACTATCCTGCACATATCCGCACATCGATCAAAAGCTATTCTGACCAAAACCCGTAATTACACTTTTCAGAAGGGTGTGGATATCGGATCTATCACCATCCATCAAGTGGGCCGGGGGAGCGGACAGCACGAGCGGTTCAATTGAAAAGGTAGCAGAGCGTGTGAGAAATTCCACGCTGAAGCTGTTTCCAATTAGCTGGACTGTAAATGTCTATTGTAGAGCGGCGGCAAGAGGCAGTCGCACAAGCCACTGCTCTCTGTTTGTTCTCCTCCAAGCTAATCAAAAATGAACTGAGAGAGAAAATAAGACGAAAAAGCATGTAAACGAATCGGCTAATTATGAGTGTGTTCTGAAGCATCCCGATCAGGGGAGGCTTACAGAGGACGTAGTGATTTTCAGAAATGCCGCACTGCCTTGTTGTCTGCCTTGTCCCTATTAAATTTGAGTGCAAATAGTGTTGTTTTAAAAAAAGAAAAAAATAATATTAAATAATTAAAAAATGCATTGGAGTTTGTGTCTTAGTGTTTCTGTTTAATTCAAACTAGCTGATTTTTGTACTCAAACAATTCAAATTACAGAACTGCAATAGATTCATTAGCCACTAAAAGATCTCCCAAACACATGCACTCAAACACACGCCCAGACCGTGAAGATAAAGACAAAATGAATGAAAAGAGAAATCGGACAAGAATGAGAGGGAAGCAGTGCGCGCAACAAGAATCGGACAGCGGAACAGTTGAATCTAGGAGCATGCATTGACGGGGGGAGAAGGGGGTGGTGTTCAGATGTTACCTTGGTCAGGG
>NW_015783950.1:0-1392 GCF_001515625.1 Sinocyclocheilus rhinocerous | reverse complement strand
CATTCATTCATTCATTCAATTATTATAGCGCTCCTCCTATAATAATTTATTATTATCCTCTAATAAATGCCATACTTTTTTGTTTGTTGACACTAATGAAACACTACTTATTAATTCAGCAAGTACACTTCTAATAATAGCTACAGGATGTAGAGGAGGAAACGAGAATAAAGGTAAGGAAATGCCTGTGAGCTCCACTGGGAACGACCCAAACCGTTCAGAACCGGGCCAGTGAGAGAGATGTGAGGGAGTCACACACTCGCTGACACACAGCGTGCACTTACAGTCCTGAACATTAAACAAACTACATTGACATTAAGCAACTTAAGCGCATAAATATAGCAATACAGAGAAATATTACAAAATATAGAAATATACAGGCGATTTAGTATTATATCTATCATATATTTTGTTTTCTGTTATAGAAACAGCAGAACATCCTTGTTATATCAATATGAAAATAGTATTTTCATACCCAACTTACCTCGGTGAAAAAGTTATCCATTGTCCTTATAATTATGAGTCTCTGAGGTCTTCATAGAAGTCAACAAGCCCAACCATAACTGTAACACAACAGAGTGAAAAGCGTCATGCAGCCCTTCACTGCATCTCACTGATCTCGACCACTGAAGCCAGTTTGCTTCTCTCTCGCAGAGACGCGTCTTTGTTTCAGAACATACAGATGTTGGAAACTGTCCTATGTCCCGCAGCCAGTCACGAGAGCAGGAAAAAGATGAATCTTCCCCGAGCGCAGTGACACCGGGACTCGCGAGGCGCACCGTGACGGGATATAAAGACGCGGCGCGAGGTCACTTTGAATGCCGGTGTGACACGCGCCTCGGTAAACAGCGAGGGCTTCGTCTCCTGCCAAGTTTGCAGACTCCGCTGAGTCGGCTCGCGGTCTGTTGACTCCGCCCCCCGCACGGTTTGAATGGCAAAACTTCCAAGAGAGCCGTAACCTCGCGCGCTCCTCCTGCTGTTCCCGTGGTGACGGCGCGCTATTAAACACAAGATTATTTGTGTTGATTCACTCACTACTTGTAACACCAAAGTGAAACGGGACTCACGGGAGGTTTAGAATTTAAGGTTGATAAACGTACATGTAAAAAATGCTTTAATAGCTTATCAAATAACAATAAAAAAAATGAAAAACAAAATTAAAACAACGTACAAACCCGGCTCAACTAATATAAAGTAATTGAGAACCAACACTTGTTGGGTTATTTTACTATGTTCTTGTGTAACTTCAAGGTATAGTTTAGCTAAAAATGGAAATTTGGGCATCATTTAGTCACCCTTATATCATTCAAAATCAAACGATATTTTGAAGATGTTACAGCAACCAAACCGTTGCCCGTTGGCTTCCATTGTATGGAAAAAAAAAATTATAAA
>NW_015783949.1:0-1391 GCF_001515625.1 Sinocyclocheilus rhinocerous | reverse complement strand
GGAGGTAATGGGAATGTCAGATGTAGTTATCAGATTTCCCAGCTCCTGTGGACGCACTCGGCACGTACTCTTTACTAGAATAATGCCAGGTTGGGTTTGCTAGAAGAATCTCAGATCTGTTTGCCAAGGCTTTGGCTTCTCTGAAAATGTAAAACCCAGCATCAGATATCTGATTCTTCAAGTCCTCCAGTAGGACTCTAAATGACCCTAAACTCTTTGAAAAGCACACAGGAATGCTTCCAAATCATTTGAATGAGGTGCTTGGCATTAATTGCAGATCTAAATCTTACTGAAAAGGTTAGTTCACGCAAAAATCATAAGTTTGTAATCAATTAGTCAACCTCATGTTGTTCCAAACTCATAAGACTGTCATTCATCTTTGAAGTGATGAACGAAACTGATTTAATTTAGGCTTTTATTCACATTTAAACAATGCACATACATAGAGCTCATCAAATATGGTAAATGCTTGACTTGCAAGAACAAACATCATTGATTCTCAATATAGGTCAGTAAAAGACTAAATTAAATCTGTGTATCTTATGAATCGAGCAGCTTAATCCAAGTCATGATTTTTTTTATATGTCACAGCAGGTCTGTCTTTAAAGGTTTAAAAGTTATTGTCAAAAATCAATACCCATATGGTGAAAATGATTGGAAATTTTAATTCTGTAACCTGACAGTTGCACTCTATAATGCCAAATTTACATTGTAAAGGTGGCACAGAAGCGCTTCTGAGGTGCCATTTAGGAGTCTTTAAACTATTTAATGCTGCTCAGAGGTGGCATGAATGCATTTACACTGAAATTACAACTGCACACTTTAATACTAGGGATTGACGTAGGTCTGAGCAGACATAATTTAGATTTAGGCTTTTAAGCAGCATTGCATCTTTATGCTATATTTTTGGCAAGCACAAAAGCTATGTAAAGGCAATATGAAACCAATATGTATGTATTATGCACTTGTATTAGGAGTGTCATTGAGGGCTATAGGAGGCACTGGATTACGGTTTTAAATCTTTTAAGAAAATCCAGTTTAAGATTTCTCAGTGTAATAACATTTTATATTTTATTTGGTTTTTCTCTTTTGACCCAAGAAAAATTGGCTACATATGTGAATAACAAAGATTTCAATTTCAGTATGTTTTGCAGATATGTTGAATCATGAAAAACGGGGGGAGTCCCCTTAGGGAAGTGTAACTCTCTATCATTTTTCACTGCTAATCAGCTGTACTTTGTGTTTGTTTGCATCAGTTTTGTGCAGAGCTGAATCAGCCCACTCTCTGCAGCGTACGCAAGTGGACGAGCGCCAGAGGCCTGTGGAAATGTGCCGTTTCAGAGAAACCCACTGGACAGTCCAGTAACGTAAGCGTAGTTCCCTGTAGCACA
>NW_015783948.1:0-1391 GCF_001515625.1 Sinocyclocheilus rhinocerous | reverse complement strand
TCATGACCCACTTCAGCCTTGGGCGGCAGGAAACGATGTGGTCACCACGTCTTCAGTCCTTTTTTCTGCAATATTCGTTCATCAGTCCTACTTTAGACTATGGCAGAGAGACAAAATCGTATTGATGTGCATGCAATAACAAGCGTGAATCCTAAAAGCGAAAGACAGATGGCGCGTTTCCTTGCGCAATAGCTACCATTTTCTGGTTGATAAATTTGAACTGGCGTCGCACACACGAAGGGGAAAGTGAAAGAAAGAAAAAAAAAAACTACAAAATACAATGCTTGGGTTATAAATATGCCCGTTCTCTACACATTTTAGTGTTGTGGAATAAGCTACATATACAAAATTACAAAGTCATAAATTGTGCAAAACACGACAATCTGCATACCACATACCGGTATGTGTTGCAACAGTGTGATGTATTCAGCAGAAGATCTGAGAAACCTAAGTAGTGCGCAATCCTGCATGCATCACGTCAAATGATCCTCTGAATGGCTGGCGAATAAACGGCACCGAATGTTCTCGAAAGGGGGACGAGAGAGAGCACAGAGGACTGGATATTCCCTTTGTACTTGCTGATTGAAATGCCACACAGTGTTTGAGATTCTTTCTCCGACCTTAAATGGTTAGGTGGGTGCAGTCATATCCCGGACCCGTGGCAAGCGTCCAAACTCTCAGATTACTGCTGGGTGTTTTTGTGCCACAGGGTTTCCAGCACTTTGCGCAGCCTCGTCGAGGGCGCGTTTTACGCACGAGCGATATTACTGCGAGTTTAGTGCAATATCCACGCTTTTCAAACGGCGAGCCCCTCTGACCACATCTAGTCAGTTTGTGTTTGCAATGATTGCCACGTACAAAGGCAGAATCAGTTGAAAGAGCGACCGACAGCCTCGCCCATAAATGGCGCGAGGCAGCCTTTCTTCTCCACAATGATGTCCTTGTGAAGACGCCATGTTGAAAATGAGAACAACAGAGAAGCCATTAAACGACAGGCTATTTCTGAGGTCGCTTTGGACATGGGTCAGCAATGAGAGGTGTCTATAAGAATGATTTTTTTTACACCTTTATCTGTTTATTTTTTGACAATTATAATAAATCCCAATAGGAAAAACAATACTTGTATTTTTAAAAATGAATTTTAAAGATAAATATGATTTTATTATTACCTGTTAAAACAATGACAGAATATTCCCCAAGTCATTTTCATCAAAAAAGGTTGTATGAACTATTACCTTCGGAAAGAAAAAGGATTTTTTCTGTCTTCTGAATGATGAAGAGCGAGTTAATCTCTCGTCATTCTGTCTTCAGGAAGAGAACGAGATGGATTGTTTGCATATTTCAATATCTAAAAGTGCCTCAAGATTTCCAGCAGCTCCACTCGTTGGAGA
>NW_015783947.1:0-1367 GCF_001515625.1 Sinocyclocheilus rhinocerous | reverse complement strand
CTCATTAAAACGTGAAATCACAGGCTTTGCTTTTTGGGTGTCATGTAGATTTTAATTAAAGTCATGCAGGTGGCAAGACTCAGAAACGACCCCCGCTGGGACATGAATACTGCTGGGTTTCTGGAATTACGATGACCATGATGTTTTTAGTTTTTTTGTTTTTTTAACTAAACAATCTGTATGGTCTCAATATTAACATGTGGTTTGCTCAACTTGTATGAATTGATACGTGCACAACTTGTTATTTTGGGACATATTTATTCATTTATTTGACCCAAAAAAAAAAAAAAATTAAAAACATATTGTGATAATTTCAAATAAGTGTTTAATTCTTTAGTGTCACTTTTGATCAGTTTTATGTTTCCTTGTTGAATAAAAGTATTCATGTATATATATATATATATATATATATATATCACAGTATAGTCCTTTTTCTCGAAAATTCAACAAAAATATTTTTTATATTTTAAATACACATATATAGGTGACACCTATTTGGTTAATTCAGTTATTTAAATATTTTATAAATTAAAGTTGCTCTTAATTATTTGACTATTTTCTCTTTTTATTTGTAACTTAATGGATGCAAACCAAAAAAAAATATATATATGGCTGTTCAAAACAAATAAGTCATTTCTGCTGAAAATGAAAGCAATAAAATAGTTTATACATTAAATAAGCATGCAGTAATACCTTTCTGGCAAATTCAGTGAATATTTAAATATTCAATGAAATTAAATATATATGGAAATTGTATTTATTTATTTATTTGTTTGTATGTTGATTGGGAAAATGGAAAAGTGCAGTCAGGATATTATTTAAGAAAGTCTTACAGGTAGAATAAATTATGGGACAATATGACAAGTGAGTAAATGATGACTATTCCTTTACGACAACTTTATGGCAACGTTCATCCAGACACACTTGCAGTGACAGACTTAGGCAGCAGATTGACATTCATAAAGGATGGCAATAAATAATACGCGCCTGGATGGTGTTGTCATTCCGTCAGGGGTCGGCCGACGCTTCTGCTGCACGTCGCGTGAAGCTCAGGGAGTTTACGGCGCACTGGAGAGTCACACATCTCCCAGAGCAATCATGATTTCCTCTCTGCAATCTTGGACAGAGTTACTGCCAGCCAAACCATGCATTACTGATGGGATGGACGTCCTTCATACCCACTCTCCGCACAACACAGGACTCGTTATTCCTATTTATGCTCACCTGCAGAAGGCAAAAGTCACCTGAAGAGCAACTTTGCTGCCTCTGTGATGAGAAATAACCCTCTGCTGCTGCATATCGCAGTTGCATCGGGCCACAAGCCGGCAGACATCTTGCTGCTGTGGCTAACCTCGGCAGAAAAGGTT
>NW_015783946.1:0-1391 GCF_001515625.1 Sinocyclocheilus rhinocerous | reverse complement strand
CGTTTATTAAGCCTGTAGACCTCTTTGGCAGTGTCTTCACTGTTTGCATAGGCGTTCAGATGTTGGTTTCGTGCTGCATGACGCCGTCTTTGTTCTCGCAGAGCTGCTGCACCGTGTCTGCGTCTGCGTCCGTCTGCTCCTCGCAGTCGGCGCGTTTGTACATCTCCTCTTGCATGCACTTGCGCTCGCGCTCCAGCAGCCGGTAGTTGATGAAGTTGCCGATGAAGAGCCAGACGCTGGAAAGGACGACCACCGACCCGCAGCACAGGTACATGTACTTGTAGTTCTTTGTGATGTCCACTAGCTTCCCTGTAAATCAATGCGTTCATGAGTTCAGCTCAGCATCTGCCAGGACACAATTACAGATATATGTGAACGTATGAAAGGAATATTCGGTTCAAAAAGAGAGTTTAGAAATGAGAACAAAGACAAGAAATGTGAAGCACTGACATTTAGTGTTTTTAAATCTTGGTGAGTGTAGTGAAGATTTGAGAAACTGATCTATTTTAGTATTATTATTTATTTTATTAATTTTTGAATGAGCTTTTATTTTTATATTTCCGGTTTTCATTTTCATTTCACATTTTAGTAATTTAGTATTGCGCCCTAGTGTTATTTTAGTATCATTAAGATACAATTTTTAAGTTTTTATTAATATTTTGAATGTTTTTATTTATATTTTTATGTATTATTATATATTTGTATTTATTTTCCAATATCATTGTAATTTTTGTTATGTGTTGCAGTGTTATTTCAAAATCACTGAAATATTATTATAGTTGTCACCAATATTATATATTTTTTATATTTTGTTTTAATTTTTAATTTTAGTTATACTAATTTTGTTGTGTTTTTGTCATTTTTATTATTATTTTATTTCAGTTCTAGTTATTTTAGTACATCAAGTTAAACTTAATGAAAATGAGATGTCGCCTTGGCAACTAGCTGAAATAAAATACGTTTTTAATTTTATTATATTTACGTTAACATTTATTTTATTTATTGTTTTAGTTAACTATAATAACCCTGATGTGCTTTTGAAACTTTTATCAGTTTTTGCTCTTTATTATTAAATATTAATTATTAATTAATATTAAATATATTTCACTTTAATTTATAGTTTTTTAATGTCAGTTTTAATTTAATATTTTATCTTGTTTTATTAGGCGGTCTGATGAGCACCGGACATGTATTTTTATTTTAGTTTTAATTTTAGTCATTTTCATTATTTCTATTTTTCATTTACATTTTTTATCTAATATTCATATTTTGTCATTTCTTATGTTATTACCTGCCAGTGGTGGTTCGATGAGCATCAGACATTTATTTTTTATTTCAGTTTAAATGTTTTTAATTTTCATTTAATTAATTTTTTGCATTTTTCATCTAAT
>NW_015783945.1:0-1389 GCF_001515625.1 Sinocyclocheilus rhinocerous | reverse complement strand
GTAATGCTACATTTCTCCAAATCTGCTCTGATGAAGAAATAAACTACATCTTGGATGGCCTGAGGCTGAGCAAATGTTCTTTTTTGGGTGAACTATTCTTTTAAAAATACATTTCCCTATGGAGAAAATGAATGGAATTTTTACTTCGGGAACGCAACTGTTGCACTCTATCGGTTGTAGGCGTTTCCAAATCATTTGTGATCAGATATTCAGAAGCTAGGAACAATTCCACAGGCCAACAATAACACTAGGGCATCCAGCGGCAATAGTGCTTACTAGTGGTATAGCGACATGGCGCTGCAAACAGGGCAGGGCAGAGGTTACTGAGTGCATGTTACATAAATATCAGTGCTTTGTGAGCGCTTGAGATTATGCGTGATGGCTGGGACGCTGTAGACAGCTGGCAGGGTCTGCGCCCTCAGCCAGCCTTTGACTAATAAGCCCACTTTATGTCTCATTACATGCCCCCATTCAATAGTTCCACTTCTTCTTGCACGTAAACATGGAGGAGCTGACGGTGAAAAGTTCCCAGCCGACCCGATGTTTGACCCCCTCTGCAGACATCCGAGCACTTGTGCGGGATGATAACGACATTCCTGCCTTTTGCTTTTTGGGAACTGCGTTATAAGCGTCATAGGATACAATGGATTATAACCGTGCAGTAGGAGAAAATAACCATTTTATTTCCAGACCTAATAAGTCATAAACATGTGGATAGAAGGCCTCTATCAAGCTTTTTCAGATACAATGTATGTTGTGCTTGACTGCAGCGGGGCCATTTATTTGGGATCTAGGGGAGGACTGAAGGCACTTCATACCCTTTCCATTCATAACTACGGCTTGTTAGAGGCAGGATTGTTTTCGTTGGAGTGAAATGTCAGCGGTGGGGCCATTTAAAGAACATTAACAAATTGCTAATTCTGAATAACAAGCCTCAGCCTCAGTGCTTTTACAGCAGCGCTCAGAGAAGAGCAGTTAGTACTGATCTGAGAACAGTCTTGTGGGTTTTTTAGGACAGGCTGGGACAGGGAGGTGTTGATCCTAGATCTTTTTCTGAGGAACATGCTTGCTGATCAATTTTTAACAGCTATCTATTAATGCAGAGTCCTCAGAGAAGGGTTTAAATGTACATTAGCACAGAGATAGTAGGGCTGCTTATGCAACATATAAAATAGCTGGTTCAGTACATTCACTCTGATGTATGACATGATTTATGGAGAATAAATGCTGGATCAGACAAAACACTCAGCAAACTGCTTAATATATGGAAATGCATATGAGTACTTGCATCACATATATATGTGTGTGTGTGTGTGTGTGTGTTATACAACCACTACTTCATATGCAAATTAAATAAATGAACGAATGAATGAATTATATATAAATATT
>NW_015783944.1:0-1391 GCF_001515625.1 Sinocyclocheilus rhinocerous | reverse complement strand
GACTCACCGATCTGACCACCTCACTGAGGAGCACAACAGGAGTCTTCCTGCTACTGGGGCTGCCAGGGAGGATCCACTGACTGTAGAGCTCCAGAAGGAACTGAGAGCAGGAATGGATGTCAACCCCAGCACGGTGCTTCCTGGACAGGACGAGAAGAAAGACAATGCAGGGTGTGAAGTCTGGAGGATGCTGGTTTTAAAGAGCTGTTCTGCTAGTAATTTTGTAAAAGTCTGACCTGGAGTTGATTGGCGATAATGGCGGTGAGGCAGGTGCTGGAGCATCTGCTTCATCTTCCTCATCCTCACCCCACTCCTCCTCCCTCAGAGGGGTGATGTTATTTCCCAACCACACTGAGTGAATTGACACCTGCAAAGTGTACAGGATTGATATTTTAAGCAGGAATGTGCCTGAAGCCAAATACCTTATTCAGAAAGGCATGGATAATAGCTTCAAAGCGATTAACGAATTCTACCGAATAATAGAAAAAATATATGGCATACTCCTTGTGTTTGCTGGATAACAAGTAAGCTACATTAACCTCTAAAATTAATACGCAACAATAAGTGTGTGAAGTGAATGAGTTTAAACTCTAAATGAAATAAGCGTGAATCAAATATGCAGATAAATGTTAATAAAATCAAGGTTTGTAGAATAGTCAGTTTACTAACTTGACCCAGTTTGTAGTCCATGTTGCCCATCTCCCTCTCTGTGTTAATCTGCAGCAGGAGTTTCTCATGGCTGATGAGGGTGCCTGAACATGCAGATATAAACACATACACACAAAGGTCAAGAATACGACAAGAGACTGTACACATATAGAGCAAGAGGATCTTTCGGCTGACCACTGACCTGCCGTTGAGGATGATAAGGATGGCACGGGGTCCCAGGCATGATAGGGGAAGTGTGTGGCGATGTTGTCTCTCTTTGACACCATGGCCTGAATCTCACGCTCAACCATACCTCTAATCACACTCAGCTTGCGACCAAACCTACAAAACACACACAAACGTATGATCCACATCTAAACCTAGAAGCCCAACAAATGAATAAAATAAATGTGTACATACCTGGTGTCCAGAGCTTTCAGGATTTTGTTGCGGGGTTGCTGTTCAGGGCAGCTGACGGCTGGGTTTCCTGCTGTTGGCAAAGTCATGGCACTCAGCACCAGAGAGGTGATGGCCTGAACCGCCAGTACATTGATCTGAGTCCTCTCCATATCCTCCTGTGACACAAACAGACACGTCTTATCCATTACCAAAACCTGGATGAGTGTTTTTATTTTTGGTAGAAGTTGAATGATTTACCTCTTGCTGGGTTTCTTCTTCTTGGTCCATCGTGATTGGCTGAGTGACCAGCACTCCCAACAGAGTGGCCCACGTCTCCTCAAACT
>NW_015783943.1:0-1390 GCF_001515625.1 Sinocyclocheilus rhinocerous | reverse complement strand
CACCTGCTGGAATAGCAGGAATAACAGCACATCTACAGACAGAAACACATGAGAGATGTAAAAATACTTTCATATCCTTCACATTTGTGGTCGATGTCTCGTGCTCTTTCAACCTCAATTTCCTCACATGGGATTGTTGTTGCTGTTGTTCTCCAAAGAGTTTCCGATGTGAATCTCCATTCCGTTTATTCGTTCTGCACAGCAGTCGTTTCTGTTAGTGATGACCACTCTGTTAACTCGGTAAATATGATGTAGATTCAGCCTCCACCATGGGTTAGTCTGACTGAGAGTTGAGGAGCATCCCGTATACAACTGCTGGAGACCTCGATCAATGGCTTTTTCAGCAAACCAGTTCTCAGATGTTGATGACTGTGTAGCAGCACCAGCTACTGCCAGATTTTCTAGAAAATGTATGAACAAAAATGTCACGATGCATCTTAATGCTCAAAGCTTGTAGCAGAGGCAAAGATTATTAGTGAACAATGACTTGAAGTGAGAAATCAATTACTTTGACCAAACAAAAATGCATAAATTATGATTTTGTGTCTCTTTAAAATATGTTTTAAGCATGGCATGAGAGTACATGAAATATATTCATGTAGAGCATTAAATTCAAAGCTCTACAACAATGAATTACCTGCCAAATACCCGTAGACTTCAACCTCGCAAAGACTAAGAATCTCCCAATCTCCAGGAATACGAACAATCACGTAACGTCCCACCATCCCATTACATGAGAAATTGTAGGACTCACCTGCTGGAATAGTAGAAATAACAGCACATCTACAGACAGAGAGAGAAACAATTAGAGAACACATTCGCATAATCCTTCACATTTGTTCTTGATATCTCACATTCTTTCAACCTCAAGTTTCTCACATGGGATTGTTGCTGCCGTTGTTCTCCAAAGAGATTCCTATGCAAATTTCCGCTCCGTTTATTTGTTCTGCATAGCTGTCATTTCTGTTAGTGATGACCACTTCACTAACTCGGTAAACATCACGCAGATCCAGCCTCCACCATGGGTTAGACTCATTAAGGGTTGAGGTGCATGTTGTATTCAACTGCTGGAAGCCCCGATTACTATCAACGGCCTTTTCAGCAAACCAGCCCGCAAATGTCGAAGACTGTATTGCGGCTCCTCCTACTGCACGATTTCCTGGGAAATTAATAAAAACCTTTTGTGATCCATGTTTATGCACAATTTGAACAAGCATGAATGAGACTTTTATGGAAGCGTATTTCCACGGAATAAAAAAATGTCAGAATTGTGGTGACGTTAATTATCAATTGACGGTTCGCAAAGACCCGCCCACCCTTAGTAACTGTTGCTATCTCTGACAAACAATGCCACTCTCACACTACACATCATGTTCTCACGCAGTGAAAA
>NW_015783942.1:0-1391 GCF_001515625.1 Sinocyclocheilus rhinocerous | reverse complement strand
TGCGTTTTAACCATTTTTTTTATTTATTTTATTTAACTAGGTGGTGTTTAAGTGATTTTTATTTTTATTTTATTTAAATATTTATTTTTATTTTATTTTGACTCCTACTCCTGATGTATTCTTTTCTCCTTGGTATTAATTTTATGTAACTGGGTGGTGTATTTTTAAGGGTTTTTTCTATTTATTTAAATGCATATTTGTTTTGTGTTTTTTTTATTTTTTTATTTTTTTAAATTATTTTATTTTATTTGGATTCCTACTGATGTATTTCCGCTGGTATTAATTTTATTAAACCAAGTTGTATTTAAGTGATTTTTAAGTGAGTTTATTTAAATATTTCATTTTATTTTGACTTTATATTATATTATAGGGTAATTAAATCAAATTCTTTGCATATTTCAATATTTGGCGTATTATGAAATGAAGGTGGTTCTTCACACTTAAATTGCACCAATGGTAGGTATATGTTATACACCAATATATACACTTCTATAGAAAAGTCATTTTAAAAAAACGGTAGTATTCATTCTCTGCCATGCAGTAGTGTATTGCATAACCAAATTTCTACCATTTGATGCTGGCATATTACGTGCCAGTTGGTTCACAATATGTCCAAAAACCTTTATTTGCCAGGTGTTGTAGCTGTACAGCTGCATTCACCCTTGATCTCCGATCTCTTCTTTGGCTCTACATGGAGAAGTCTGGGTGCCCATGAACTCTGGCGGCGGAAGACTGGAACCTGGAAGCTAAATTTAGAGAGGCCATGCTGTGTGCTAGACTGGCGAGAACATGGTGTTGTGATATCAGTTCAAAACAAAATGGAAATATTTGGCAGAAACAAACCCAACACTCAGGTGGAACACATTCCACACTATTGCACTTTGAAACCCGGTGGCAACGCTTATCAGCCGACCATTTTACATCCGCAGCCCCCACCCCCTCACACCCACTTTCCCATCTGGTCGCGGACTCCAGGCTGTCACGAAAGAGCCGTGGCTGTCTGTAGTCGGGAAGTTAGTGATGCAACCTTATTCCAGCACATGCTGATCCATGTGTGTGGGTGGCACGGGGTCCAAGGTCCAGCCGTGCATGGGGGCACACAATTCGATAGAGACCATAGCGACTCATGCCTCCTACTCTCAGGCATAGTCCCTGGTCCGTGTACCCTTGATGGAGGTGGGGCCTGCTATAGGGATGCATTTGCCCATGTCATACTGCCCCCTGTTGACATACAAACCTCAAGCAGCATTATAAACTTGATGGCATTAAATGTATTAAAGTTGATAGTTCTGCCAAAAATGAAAGTTCTGACTTAATTTACTCGCCCACAGGTTGTTCTAAACCTGTATACAGTGGGGCAAATAAGTATTTGATACACTGCCAATTTTTCA
>NW_015783941.1:0-1390 GCF_001515625.1 Sinocyclocheilus rhinocerous | reverse complement strand
AAAAAATGGGCATTAATGTATTTAATGAAATGGGTAAAGGACTTTCGTGACATAATTTGAGAATGTTTAATTGCATTAGGGTGAATGTGAAAAAAGCATTACATGCACTACCTGGAGGACTGCTTGAATTTTGTTTTCTTACCCTATAACCCTGTATACAGTGCCAAGACACTCTTGGTCTAGAGTGAGACACAATAAGCCCCCCCCCCAAAAAAAATGTGCAATTCTAACCTTCATCATCTCTTAGCATATTTTGAATGAATGTTATGCAGCCCAGATAACCTTGTGATGAAATTCAAATATAGAGCAGTGACATAATACTATTTTATAAACAAATGACTTGCATCCTCAATAAAACTCAAGATATCCTCATTGACTGCTCTGTTTGTGTTTTGTTATGTATGGGTCTAATTTTTGGGTCTTTTTACTTATGTTTCATTTGGTTTTTTAAACAAAAATTCTGTATTTTATCATTGACAATGTCAAATAAAGGCAACAGAATGAGGAAATTCAGGCTGAGAGAAAATCAGTTATTTCCCATTCAAACATAATTTGATTGCAGTGAAGCATCTGGTAGTTTCTTATAGTAAGTGGGATTTCATTGAAAACTTTCAAATACAGTTTGTGTACACAATTTTTCCTCTCAATCTCTTTCTCTCTTTAGAGGACATCTCTCCCCAATACTGATGATAGTTGGGAGACAATTTGCTGCTAATAAAAGAACAGAGGCATGACTCAAGACAAATCTGTGACATAATTATAGCAGAGCTGGGATTAATCCCATCAGGGTCATATCTATAAGAGGGCAAGCTGACGTCCTATAAATCCTGAGTCTTGCCCCAGAGCCTGCTTCATTTGCTCAGGTTTAATTACTAGGTTCCTTATGATTGGGTGTTTGATTTTAAACACAAGGTCAGTCGTGCAGCATCACAGCCCCTGATACAAATCCTGTAGGTACTGAAAAGTGACTTTAGGCTTTGGTTCTCAGTGTGTGGGAGATTTTTCTAGTTCTCAAATCTCGATATGAATATTGCACATTGACTATAGACGTGAGAACCATTGAGGTTTGCTTTTAGTTTCTTCTCATATGTTTTCCAGCGTTTGGCAAATCAAATTTGTATGACACGATTTTGACTAAATATGACTTAAATTACAGCCTGTTTTTTCAAATAAAGTAATCGAATGAACTCAAAAGATTTGGAATAATGCATACAAATCATATGGCCTACTTTTATGTGAGCTTTGGAGTTTGACAGTTACAATCACTGATCTTTTCATTTTATCCTTGTGTTTTACCAGTGAAAACATCATATGCTTTCGGGAAATGGGGGTGAGTAAATGGCAGGATTTGGGCCAACTATTTCTTTCATATTTCTCCTACAAGTCAGTG
>NW_015783940.1:0-1389 GCF_001515625.1 Sinocyclocheilus rhinocerous | reverse complement strand
TTTTCTTTTATCATTGATCAAATGTGAGTTACACAAGTCTCAAATTAATTTTGTTTTTATTATACTGTTTATTACCTCCCATGTTTCTAGAAAGTTGCTGTTGTCTGGAATTACTTGGCCATCCTTATCAAATGGGAAAAACTCTTTTCCAGGCTGCCAATTTTGATACACAGATAAGCATTAATATATATATATATATATATATATGCACAGAAAATACAAGCAATTATCATACTGTTATTAGTTTTATACTATTATATACTTATCAGTACTACCTTAGTTCCCATGGGAAAGTGCATTAGGTAGAGATCAATGTAGTCCAGTTTTAGGTCACTTAGGGTCTTTTCACAGGCTCATCTTACCAAGTGTTTCTCATGGTAAGTGCACCACAGCTTTAAGAAATGCAGGATTTAGTTTATGGCCAAAGCCCCTTTCAAATTGTTTATTTGTTAAGCATTTTTCTACAAGTTCAATTGTTAAACCACAACTTGCATTTCAGTAATCAGAGCATGACGTAACAGAGCATTATAACACACAATAATGCATGTTATACAAATACCCTGTGTATGATCTGTGACATGGTTTGATGTTGTGTGAAATTTCAAGGCACATGATTGGCCTTGTGAGACCATAACTCCTGTCATGTGCCTCAGATACTAATTTTTACATGTGCTTCTACTACCTTGCTGACTATGAATAGGTCCTCTCTCTTCACCACTCCTTGGTTAATCATGGCATCGACTCCGTCCCCAACTTCATTCTCATTTTCATAGACATGGGCCCCATCGATGTGGTGGTAGCCAACCAGAATGGCTGCCTTCACGGCCTCTGTGACCTCACCTGGAGCAGACTGGAGCAGGTTTCAAAATTTTACTATGAAATCTTAATAGGCTTTGCAATTATTATAAAATTTCTAAAATGAAAAATAAAACCTGAAAAGAAATGCATTAAAAATTAAATAGAACAACGTCTAGTGTTTCAATGGAAAACAACAATAAAAGCAACAGCTGGGGGAAAAAATTATTAAAACCATTCAGAATGAAACTCTACCCTACAAAAAAAAAGAAAGAAAAAAAGTGAATACTTACCCTCCATGTTCCCAGTCCAACAATTGGCATTTTAGCTCCATTATTGAGAGTTACAAAGGTCATGGTAACTTTTAATATAAAGCACTTATTAGATAGAAAATAAATCACTTGTTAGTCTGCTCCCTTCCACAGCCTTCACACTCTGCAGCAGCTTTTTCTTATGAAGCTTTCAGATTATATGGGCTTGTATGTGGATTTGATTGGCCAGGTCTGGAAACACCCCTTGGAAGGAGGCGCAGAGGTGCATCATTCCAGCACAGGGGTGTCAAACATACGGCCCGCGGGCCGAATACGGCCCACT
>NW_015783939.1:0-1390 GCF_001515625.1 Sinocyclocheilus rhinocerous | reverse complement strand
AGAATGATAATAATGAAACTTGTTTGTTTGTTCAGTGACTGTCAGTTTTGGCATTCTGTGTTTTAGTCTCTGTAGTAATCACAAACAGAACACAATAATTCATCTGAACACAGTGTGTATGGGAGCTGAATGATTGAGTCCAGGATTATAAATGAAGTGTGATTCCCAAGAAACACAGTCGGTCTCAGCATTGGTCACGTGGTCTGTTGTGCTGAGGAGCTTTAGTGTTCTGTCATTAACTCGCCTCGTCTTTCTCACAGAGAATCTGAGAGCTCCTGCGAGAAATAACACATTAGAAACAAATTACTGTTAACAAGTTATATCCTCAAACACATATACAGAACATAAAGCACTAAAATGACTCCTTCTGAGACTGGAATGTTTCATATCTATAAAAACACAGCACAAAACAAAGGTATCATTTATTTTAAAGCTGCATATGCAGTGAGTTGTATTTTCCCAAAACACACATAATCCATCAGTCATAATACGCTGTATATGAAACTATGAATTATAATGAATACATAAGGGAGCTATGATCACAACACTGCAAATATTACACTTACAGTATGTAACTTCATATGTCCAAAAGCTTTGAATGGGCAGAGAGCATTTGAAAAATGCTATAAACAGAAAAAAATATTGAGATGTTTTTCAGAGTAGATGCGCACACATAGTTAATTTGGCATTAAGGAGCTATTTAAATCATTTACATTATCATAGCTGTTCAAAAACATTTTATTTTATTCATTATTATTCATTTTACTATTATTTATTATAATAATAAAAATGTTCTAGTAAAATGTTTACGTAATAAAACAAGTCTATAATATAAGATAAAACATATTGTGTGTGTCAGTTTTAGTTAATTTGGCATTAAAGAGGTATTTAAATTTTTTTTTTTTTTACATTATCACAGCTGTTCAAAAACATATTTTGTTTCCATCCTTCAATGAGCACATAAAAGCACATAAAAACTAGATTAATCCTATTAATTCCAAGCACAATTATAATTAATTTATTATATCTCCCGTGTGTAATTCAAACATTCGTCATCATTGCATGTATTTGAGTCACTGGATTTCTATGTAATAGTTTGTTTTACTCTGAGTCATGCAATCCTTTCAATTGCAATGCCAATTTATGCAACAACAAGAGTGTGTGAAGAGCGTCTTGTACTCATTACTATGTGATTGAAGACAGTGCGGTTGAGCTAATGGTGTATCTAACCTTCAGCTTTATGCACGGGGCTCTACTCTCGCTGCTTTTATTGACATAAGCCAAACACCTCTGTGTTTCAGTCCAGATACATGTGCCAATGCTGATTTGTTGAGGGGCAGCCGTGGCCTTGATTTCTGCCAGTGGTGCATTGGAAGCCTGTCAGTACATG
>NW_015783938.1:0-1387 GCF_001515625.1 Sinocyclocheilus rhinocerous | reverse complement strand
TGTGGTGTCATCGGATGATTTGTCAACATGAACGATTTGCCACTCAAGCGAATCAATCAACCTACAGGAATTCACCAACAGAGGCAGAGAGACAAGCGTATCCTCTCAGCATGAGCCTTCGTCGTTACCGCCTCTTCGTCTTCCTCAGGCCTGGCCCTCAGACATTTTTGGGGGAACACTACCTCAGTTTACCTCCTGTGTGAGGATCATTCCTCATGTCTCCAAGTCTTTGTCACCGTTTCTTAGTCACTGCTAGTTTCCCGTCTCTTTTTTTTTACTGTAAGTTTTCTTTGCTCAAATTAATCTTTGTCATGGCTGATTTGAAATAAGCACCCTATTGCATTAGCACATGCCTTATTAAGCAAATGCTTATAAGAAAGACCTTGCTTAACTGGTAGACAACCTCACAATTAAGACTTCTCTGTGCAAAACATCCCAAACTAAATGCCCTTGCAAATGACCCCAGGGAACCTGCTAAGAACTTTAATATCTGATGTTATTTTTGTAGTGATGATGATGATATTTTCATTGACGGATGACGAAATAATGCACTCAAAAATGAAAATACTGTCATCATTTAGTCGCCCGCATGTCTTTCAAAACCCATATGGTTTTCTTTCTGCTGTAGAAGACAAAAGGAGTTATAGTAGAATCTCCTAACTGCTGTTTTGCATACAGTGAAAGTGAATGGTGACCACAGCTGTCAAGCTTCAAATGGGGCTTAAAATTCAGTCTGTTATCCGTACAAAGCTATCAAATGATTTCAAAAGATTTTGAATAAAGTGCCTGAGCCATATCGACTACACTTACTATATGGTGTCTTACGGTGTTTTTGTCTGTTTGGAGCTTGACAGCCTCTGGTCACATTCACTTTCGTTGTATGGACAATAGGGTTATTATCGTTAACTAAAACTAAGGCTTTTATTTTCTGAAATAAAATAAAAAATATTAGAAAAACTTGATTAGATGCGTTCAAGTTTTAACTGAAATAGTAATATAAAAAAGCTACAAAAAAAACTAACACAACAGAGAGAGAAAGAGAGCTACAAAAAAAAGGACCCAAACTTAAACGATTTTAAGTTGAAGCTAAAATTAAAAGAAAAATATAAGTTAAACTAAAAATATTAAAATAAAAATACTAATAAAAATGACACAAGCACATAGGAAAATCACTAAATATTGAACTAAAATTAAAATGAAAACTGAAAATATAAAAACAAATGCTAATTTAAAATATTAATAAAAACAACAGTAGTGTATAAATAATGCTAAAATAACATTGCCATGAACATTCTGTTCCACAGAAGAAAGACAGACAATGGTTTGGAATGACACAAGGGTAAGTAAACAATGACAGAATTTTCATTTTTGGGTGAACTATCCCTTT
>NW_015783937.1:0-1390 GCF_001515625.1 Sinocyclocheilus rhinocerous | reverse complement strand
ATGTGTTTTGACTGAAAAACAAGAGTACTGCATTCTGCACAGTATTTATTGCTTGTTACCTATTATTTAAAACAAAAGCACGGAAAACACTATAGTATTCACCAATATTATTTTTTTGCATTCTTAATACAATCTTGTAAGAAACTCTTATGGTAGTGCAATCAAATAATAAGTGAAGAAGATGATGTTAGAAATCATATTACACAGTGAACTTTCGGGCAAATGTAGATGTTCATTAAATTAATACATGCATACAGAACATTGTTAATGTATATGCACTGCATAGTGCTAAGCGAGTATTATTTTTATGGTCGTATAATGTTAGATATGTATGTGTGTACCTGGAAGAAGGCACAGTCTGAGCAATGCCTCCAGAGGCTCTCAGAACGAGGCTTGTTGTGACAGTATTTCTCATAAATCTGCAGCTCCCCCATCTAAACAACCACAATTACCAAAGATCTGAGAATCGCTGAGAGAAAAAAAACTCCCAAAAAAGTTCTTCATAATAGTTTACTTCGTGTTTTGTTTTCTTGCTAGTTATATAAAACTCACCCAGTCCAGAAAGCAGCGGCCCACAAGCTCAGGGCAGTCAGTGTAAGTTTCCAGCTCTTTGAGGAATATTCTGAGACAGAACAAGACAGACATGGGTTCAAATGAATATTGAATTGTTTATTTGATATGATTGATGTATTTTATTACTCTCCAGATAATTTCAGAAAGGAAGAGCTGGCATGCCCCCCAGATCTTCCTTTACTATTAACCTCTTCACGAATCACCACTAGATGGCGCTTACCTTTTGTGGAAATTATAAATTTCCTGCATGTTCCCAAATAACACATCCTTCTTGTTTTGCAGGGCTGCAGGGATGAGAGGAGCCATGGAGGGGTTGTCCATCTCTGCAGCATATCCCTATAACACATGTAATGAGGGCATATCATGGCAAACAGGATTTTCATGGCTCTTTTAAAATCAAGAGTTTGATGTAGACTTGCTCTAACATTCACAACACACATCCACCTCCTAAATCCAAGTGGTCTTTATAGGCCAAAACCTGCTACAAAAGTGTAGGACATGTCCTACATATTTCAGAATATGTTTCAAAATATTTTCTTGATGGAAGCTGATTTTCATTTATGAAAGAACTGACCGTTTTTCACTCACCTGCAGAACACACATAAGCTCTTCCACATATGCTCTTTCTGTTTCTAGTAACTCATTCATTACATGCCTGTGAACAAACACACACACACACACACAATGAAGCTCAGTTAATGACTACGCTACAGGGGGTCTAGTAAGGCACATGTGTTCCCCTCATTCCTCTTTGACCTTTGACCCTGGACTGACCTGCGCAGCACAGCCAGGGTTTCCTCCTCCTCAGATACAGAAG
>NW_015783936.1:0-1390 GCF_001515625.1 Sinocyclocheilus rhinocerous | reverse complement strand
AGTGATACTGCCGGAGGCCTAATGTGTGTTTTTTTTTTTTTATTATTATTGATATGCGTTGTTAAAATAAATGATGCATAATCTGTGAGGACAATTGCAGTTGAGTCTTTCAAATGTTCAGGCCTCTCTTTAAATTTTAATAAGGCAAGGACATTCAGAGCTTCACCGAAATTGATCATTTCTCAAGTATATTGGAAGAAATTTGGAATAATGGAAGAAAATTGAGTCACTGAAATTGTGATGTCCTCTGAACGGACCTCGATTTTGACTCGTTGTCCTTGAAAATAGGTGGCAGTGAGTAAAGTGTCCTTTGGACAAGGTCTGATAAATGGTTTGACCTTTTCAGACTGGTCAATCTCAGAACATACAATCAATTCACACAATTCTTGTGTCGTTTCCTGTGAAACAACCTCTCTCAAACTTCCTGGGTAGATCCTGAAGTAGGATCAAAGCTTACACAGTGACTCGTGTTTCCGCTTCATCGGTGGTATTCAGCTGACCTCTGTTTTTCCTTTAGTGTGTGCCAACTGGAGAATTTAACTAGTTTAAGTTTATACTTAAGGGTATAAACACTCTCGTTAAATTTTTTTAATATCTAGTTCAACTGACTCACAAGCTGCAATTACCTACATCGATCAGTTGAGGCTCTTAATCTAATAGCTGTTAAAAACTGTAATTTAAAGCTACCCATTATAGCACACTGAGAAGAATTGTGTGTGTTGGGAATAGTGTAATCAGATAAAGATATTATCACAGCTTATGGTGGCCACTTCCTCTGTGTGTAATTTTGTTTACTGACAACAAAGCCTGCAGAAGCAATGGTTTTATTTGGCCTAAATGCTACAAATGCTATTCTTTTTCCACAAATTGCAGTTGTGAATCACTCTCTATTGTGTGAACAGCTGTCACCAGATGGTAACTCGGTATTGTGGTGCCCTCTTGTGAAGGTTTGAAAAAGCGCATTATAATAAGAGTTTATCACTAAGAAAAAGACACCAACTAATTTTTATTCAAGTAAAAATAAGCATGCTAATGTTGAATGGCCCAGTCATTATTAGTGAAGTGAAGTCATTAGTGAGTAATTGTTATTGCCTTATTGCTACTAGGATAGAATAAAACCATAAAATTGCTCAATATGTCCACCCCATATTTATTTTCTCTTGTGAAGGAAGACTAACATTTCACTGTTTATTACAACACACGTGTCCCTATGAGACAGATACATTTGTTCAAAGTGCTTCATTTTCAAAGGATTTAAAACACACACTTGTGAGTTACATCAGTGATGTAAAGAAATATGACTACAGAATTTGACTACATAAGACACACAAGTATATTATTTAAAAAATTCCGGCATCAATTGAAACATTCAAATTATCTGTATTAGAGT
>NW_015783935.1:0-1389 GCF_001515625.1 Sinocyclocheilus rhinocerous | reverse complement strand
AAAAAAAATAGATTTAGAGTGGTCCCTCGTATATTTTTTAAGATAATGATGATAAATTTGATTAATAAAAAATCTCATTGTGGAGACTCCCATAAGACTTGATTAAATTCGAGCACTGGACATATGGCACATGTGTTACGCATGTGATGTTTTACCAGTGTAAAGCAATACCTCATACATTCATCACTATGAGCTTTGATACGTGAAAAAGGAAACTCTTCTCCACAAGTGACACATTTCTGAGGTGGTCCAGCTAGCTCACTACTGCAGTCTGGTTGACATATCTACAGAGGAGATGATTTTAGTATTTAACACAACACTGATGTGACTGTCATTCTAAGTCACTTTTTAAGAAGGCAACAACAGCTTTAACATTAGGAACTTACAGGCTCTAGATTTAGGTTTCTCTGAAGTGGTCGAATGAAAATGGTGGCATGACCAATCTGGGTTTGTGGATCTTTCAAGTGTCTGATGTGGTAGCCCTCATTGGGACATGGAATGATGGTCAGTAGGCGACTTCGAGTGGTTCCAGCAATTTTGAGCAATTCGAAGCCACCACCTTGTCTGAGTTTTGGAAACTCAACAAAAAGGAATTCTTTGAATTCATGTGGGCTTGACTGACTTCCTGAAACAGATAGAAAGACAAAACAGATAACAATATAAAATTTTCAACAATGAAAGTTAGTGTTACTAAATCTGTATTCAGTATCGTGATGCCTTACACACCTTGAAATGTAAGACGTTTCTCCCCTAACCCAGCAGCAGCAAGTCTCTGTTTAGCACAACGATTAGGGACTAAATCCACTGTTTTATCATCAAGACAGCAGAACACATGAGTGTAAGAACTTAGTTGTGCTGGCACAGCAAGGGATCGCCGACTTGTCGACCTTCTCCCTCCGTGTGTATATGGGCCAAACAGACGTAAAACCTCAGCTGGCAAGAAAATCATATGGCGAGAACAGTGTAAAAACAAGAAAAAAAAACTTAGTACAAGAAAAAAATCTTCATCACCAGCAATTGTGCATGTTAGGTAACTTATCAGATTCCCATTTCTTTGCTTTAATAGTTTTATTTTTAATGTGCATGGGCTACAGTTATAGTTAGTGATGCACCAAAATGAAAATTCTGGGCAGAAACAGAAACAAAAATTACTTTATTTTTCAATTTGATTTCATTAATGTTATCCTTTAACACACTAATAATTTAAATGAAGACAACAGGCAAAGCAGAGTGGCAGTGGGTCTGTTCATGTAAACGTGCTGAAAATGCACTTCAGTGATATCAGCATCTGCCGCATGACAGTCCATGAGCTACTGAAAATTACATCATCAGTATAGAATTGTGTAAAGAATTGTGCTATAATAACCCCTACAAATACAACTCATTATA
>NW_015783934.1:0-1390 GCF_001515625.1 Sinocyclocheilus rhinocerous | reverse complement strand
AAAAATTTAAATTGCATTATATGACCCCTTTAATTTGTCCATGTTAATGCGTTTGAAAGACAAAAGCCTTCTAAAGACATAGTAATGCATGGTTAAATAACCAATTGAATTATAATTCAAATAAACATTAATGTGTTCATCAGTTTATGCAATATTGAAATGTTGAGAAAACACCTAAAATTGAAATGATTTTTGTAAATCCAGAGATCAAATGCTGAGTATTTTCTGTGCAATTATAGCCACCTGACTAGTGGCTGGTCTTTGTGTGAATGTCCAGAAAACTGGAAGATTTTCTGAATGTATATAAGCATAATCCAGATTACATGTAATCAGTTGCTACCAAGCACTCTATAGAATCGCTGTATTAGAATCTTCTAGCGTGTCTTACAAACATGTCACAACAAATTTCCCTGCATTTAATTGACTGATTTCAACTGTCAAACTCAATACTTACATGACGTAAGTACCTTTTAAACATTATTTAGATGGTTGTGATTAATAGTTTGGTCATAGTGTGACAAATTATGTCATCCATCAGTCGGAAAACTGAAAGGCAATGAAGGAGGACGAGGAGTGAATCCTTCCCCATGAATAGAGTGCCAGTATGTTGGAAATGTCTGAGTAAATATGCTCTAACACAAAAGAACACAAGACTCAGCTATAAGTGCAGCCGTTTACACAGGAAATCAGCGGTAATTTAATTTCTGACAGTCAGACATTAAGTCTGTCTATCATGTGAAGACTATTGACTGGCAGCATGAGTAATTAAGTCTGAGAGACAATATTGGATCAGGCGTGAGGAAGTGCTGACACATCAGAATGTAAATAAGGCTTTGGCAGGATTTGGCACTCCCTTTTTACTCCGGAATCTGCAGACAAAAATGTTGGAGTTCATTTCCACAAATGTGTAGCGCAGAGGTTGCATCACTGAGCCCAAGGCTTTGTTTCCAAATCATAATTTATTCCAAACAGATGCCTTATAATGAGCCCAGATCTTCTCTTTTCCTGTGGTTTCTTTATATTTTGGTAACATATTCAAGGAATTTTACAGTGTAAAGTAACGTATCTATACTGAAGCTTTGTTCTGAAACCTTGATTTTTAATAATAATTAAATATAATTCAGCCTTCTAATATATCTTTTATGGCCAGATTCTCAGGCAGCATGTAACCTTCACAGAGAATGCATAGCTCATGGGCTCTGTAAAACAAACAAACTAGGCGAGAAAAATGTTGATTCCAATTATATTGCATTCATTACTGAATAATATGAATGACAATAGTTCTGAAAAATATACCCTTGTAAAAAAGAAGTGCGTTTAATTGTAATTGAATGTGCAAAAAAAATTACTTGCTGAAAAGCTGTACTTTGCAATAATGTCAAATTACTTT
>NW_015783933.1:0-1388 GCF_001515625.1 Sinocyclocheilus rhinocerous | reverse complement strand
GATAAACAGGAGCAGCAGGAATGTACGAGCATTTATAAGCCAAGAGAAGCTGGACATTGAAGCCTTCATTTCAAAATACAACGGCCAAAATGTTATGGACACCCTGATGCCACATTCTGCAATAAAGAAGTTCTGCTTTCGACCTGACGTCCCAAGCTACCGTATTCTAATTTCTGAAATTGGTGAGCTTCCTTGGGAAAAGAACCAGTATATTTCACTGTTCATTGAAGATGAGGACGATAAGGAAATCTGTATTAAGCACGTCTGTCTCTGCATGCCTTTACCTTATGAAGCTTCAATTTTAATATATGATATATGATGAGTTAGACACGCTGTCTGTTTGTTTACCTCACTATATGACAGTCATCCCATCCTGCTTTGTTGTATTTCACCATTAAGTTTAATATCTCTTCGGTAAATGCATTCGTAGCAGTTGCTTTTCAGAACGAGTCAATAAATATAGCTGAACAATGCAGATCTTTGTACATCTTGTGTTTTTAAAAGCAGCAAGAACATTACATGACCATGAAAATACACCGCATGACTTCTGGCAGACTAACAATTTCTCTAATTCAAAAAGTGAGAAAATGCCACACTATAAGAAAACACACAATCATTCCCTCATGTGGGTTGATTTCATGCAAATGTAAGTAAGTGACTGGCAGATGAAGGCCACCCAGTACTTTTACAGACACTGTACTTTTATTATGATTTATAAATTACAGTCATCTCCATCTTAAATTCTTGGATCATGCCAGCCATTTAGTTCATGTCTCCTGTCCAGTGTGGAGAAACGTGCCATTTAGATAGAGGTTGAGTAGTAAGATAGTCAACTCTTACTGGCATTTTAAAAAACGTATCATGTTGTATTTGCATTCTATCTGCTCTCACGACAGCTTATGTGAAAAGCGTGGCATCATAAAAATTCTGAAGACACGCTTCATCACAGAGTGACACTAACGCCCTTTGTGGTACTCCGTCTGTATGACACAGCAAAAAATAAAAATTAGCAATGCATTCTGTATTTAGGGCTTCAGTAGTAGTATATGCTGTTTATTATTTTTAATGGTTTAGTACCTAAAGCAATGGCCTAAAGAACAGCAGGATGATTTATTCCGTACTCAAATCAGAGACATTACTATAATATATTAAGTTTTGAAGTTTTTGAAAAAAACGTATTTTCACCTTTGTACACATCAAAATCATTGTGGGTGCAAGAAAGCCTTTGTTATATAAGCCAGAATTCGGATTAGCCTGTATAAAACAGTTTATAGAACATGAATAATATCACTATATATTCCTTGAGACACCATTATAGTTATGTAGACACTTAAAGGAACATGCCACTATTTTTGAATATAGGCTCATTTTCCAACTCCCCTAGAGTT
>NW_015783932.1:0-1389 GCF_001515625.1 Sinocyclocheilus rhinocerous | reverse complement strand
CAAAATAATGTTATTTTTTAGCAACGTCATATGACCCCTTTAAGTAATAATAATGCTTATACATAGCAAGAGAAGTTAAAATGAAACAATAATGCTATATTTTTAAATTAAACTTTTGAATTGATATTGTGCTAATTGTTGAATGAATGGATGAATTAATTAATTAAAAAGAAAAATGATCAAATATATGTATATTTTTATTGATGGGAAATATAAGTGTATCAATAACTGTAATTCAGCATATAGCAACCCTGTTGCCCAATGTGTTTTTTTTGTTCATTTCATGTTGTCAAAATACATTATTTTAATTTTTGTTTTGTAAATCGTTGCAAGATGTTTTAGTAACAGGGTTGAATACTCAGAAAATACAACTCATTAATATCCATGTAATATTTTGTTTGACCTCCTGAAGTTGATAAACATCTTTTTAATGAAGGTTAAACGTTTTCTTTTACTGGTCTTTTATTTAAAAAGAAAAAAAAAAACGGACAAAATCGTGACGCACCTAAATGGATTAATTGTCACGCATCTAGATAGATTAAGATCTCCTAAACAGAAGAGGGATAATTTCCTTCGACTCTAAAATAAATTTTTTGCTCTGTTTTTACATGCCCAACAAATTTTTCTTTGACTTTTTGCAGGTGAAGGGAATGAAGAGATCAGAAACATGATCCAGAATTACATCAAAGAGATCGAGGAGCTCAGGTAATGCATGCAAACACCGCACACCCATATCTCAGAAGTTCTTATAACTTCTCTATATGTGTAATAATGTTTATGTGTGTTATGTGGTCTTCAGGGCAAAGCTACTGGAGAGTGAGGCTGTAAATGAAACCCTGCGGAAGAACCTGTCCCGTGCCTCCACGCGCTCCTCATTTTACGGTCCGACCTCCATTACCCCCGGCCACCTTGCACCCGAAAAAGACGCCACAGAAATCATTGAAATCGCAAAGAAAGACCTGGAGAAACTGAAGAAAAAGAAGAAGAAGAAAAAGAAGAGGTAAGCTACTGACATTGATGCTTATAACCATGCAGCTGAGGAACACGAAACTCCGATTTCCTTTTTATCCCTGGACAAAGGAGGGTGTGTCAGGGATGGTTCTGGTCTGCTGTATGCCTCAAATATGTGGTATACAATTTCTATGCTTCCTCACAGGCATCCTTATTGTGATGACTTGCTTCCAATAGGAAACATTGGAAAAATGCTGTAAAGCAAATGCATTCATGTGTGACTGTCCATCTTTGTCACAAGTTCTACTTCCCTGACATTTTCACACACATGCATTTGTCAGCTTGGTTATATCAGTTTCCCTGAGTCAGTAACTTTTTAACTTTTTGTAACTTATTTTAAAGCTGAAGTCCACATGCAACATGGTAAAGGTAGCTGAC
>NW_015783931.1:0-1360 GCF_001515625.1 Sinocyclocheilus rhinocerous | reverse complement strand
TGTGTGTGTGTGTGTGTGTGTGTGTGTGTAGGTATGTGTATGTGCCTATCTAAAGATTAAGACAGATCAAATTTGCTTTCAGTCAAAATTAAAAATATATTTACTCACCCTCATGTCATTCCAAACTCGTTTGTTGATATTTTTGTCCATGAAGCATGAAAGAGGAATTTTTGAAAAATATTCATGCATGCTATTTTTCATACATGACTGGAAAATCTGATCTGTAAAGACAAAAATATATAAGTAGTCCATATTAATCATGCGACCAGTTCTTCTGAAACCATACAATAGCCTTATGTGAGGAACACAGAAAATTAAATCATTATTGACTAAAAATGTTGCCCTCTTCACAAACAAACAAACAAAAACTATTGTATCTGTACTGTAACGTTTTGGGTTAGTGATATTGTGACAGATATTTCTAATGCGATTCTAAAACAGGCATTTAAATAAATGACTTCACTTTTTCTGTGTTTAAAGAACAAACACAGAAGAGACTGTTGCTAAGCAAATATCTAGGCTTGATATAGCCACCAGTTTCATCCTGGTTTCATCTGCTTTTCAGTTGGAGTTCTTTAATTAACTCCACGACAAATATTGTCCAGGATAAGAAGGGACCAGAACTCTTTTTCTGCTGCTTCTCAAGGCAGAGAGGGAGGAGAGGAAAGGAGGCACAATGTGGCGACAGAGTGCTCTGGTCCACACCCGGGCTCAGACAATAGGGGAAGTCCTGCCTCATAATGCATTGTGTTTAATACAGAGCCAGGACGGAGAAAGGGAATTTGTCAATCTAGCTGTGGGCTGTAACACGGTACACAAATCAAACCGCCGGCATCGTGCCAAACCTTTGGAGGGTTCTCATGTGAGAGAAAACAAGCAATTTTTCTTCATCGTGTTGTACAGAGGTCTCAAAAGCACAAAATACTGCTTTAATGGGGTTGAATAGCACTCTGTAAACAGGTGATTGCCATATGCACCCATACCCATGGCATGGCAGACGTTTATGATTTAGTACCATTTACAAACTTTGGTGGGGAAATGAATGTGGTGTAAACATGAAGACTATTGTACACATTAAATACGGAAAAGCCTTGTCTTCATTATTTAGCACACTGTTTGGATT
Source organism: Sinocyclocheilus rhinocerous (assembly GCF_001515625.1). NCBI lineage: Eukaryota > Metazoa > Chordata > Actinopteri > Cypriniformes > Cyprinidae > Sinocyclocheilus > Sinocyclocheilus rhinocerous. Next base: position 237 of record NW_015783931.1, on the reverse strand, counting down.
GCTTGCTGCTTAATGTAAAGTTACTTTACTGAAAGTGAACTAAAACAATTTATGTTTATTTGGGAAAACGTTAAAACATTATTTTATTTTTTTATTCTGTTGGTTGGTCTTGTTAGTACATAATGAATTAACCATACATCTAAACATTTTTCTGCATGTACTGCATTTTTGTGTTATTAAAAAACACAAGCCTTCTATTTTAATATATTTTAAAATATAATTTATTCCTGTGATTCA
>NW_015783930.1:0-1388 GCF_001515625.1 Sinocyclocheilus rhinocerous | reverse complement strand
TATATCGCACAACAAAAAGTTGTTATCGTGACAGGCCTAGATGACATGCTGCATTGTTAAATGTGTGCAATATGTTGAGCGTTTCTCAGCATTAATTTTATTCAGTGTATACATAACACACACACACAAGGTAACAACTGCAGTGTTCCCCACCATTAAAATCTCATGTAAAAACCTCACTGTGCCCCCCCCCAAACACACTCCTTCACAGATCATCTAGCTGCGCAAACATCTGATTCTTCAACAGCTGGCTCTTTTCCACAGAACAGTCTGCTCAATGGTCATGGGAGAAATCAAGGGTAAATTAAAAACCAAACAAATGCTGTCATTTAAGTAACACACAAAACAGATTTAACGCATCAAAGAGTGTCCTTCCCAATTCTAGCGGTCAATATTTGCTTCATATTATCTCCTCTAACACTTCTGCAGCGATGCTGACCTAAAAGATACAGCTGTATTACATGTGCAGCATCCAATCAAGCGGCCTATTTTGTAAACAGGCACGTTGACTCAGCAGCAGAGGGTTATGAACACATCAGCAGAACACGGAGATAATCACTGTTTTCATTATATCGTGCTGCATCATTTTTTTTTCTTGGGAAATTTAAATATTTCTTGAGGCTTATGGTTTCAGATCATTGTTTAGCCCTTCACAGCACTCCTCATGGAAGCATATCCATAACTAGGAATGAATTATTTAGTAGCTTTTTGTCTTTTACATAATATATCACAGGGTTGACAAAAGGTCATGTCTGTGATACATATAGAAAACAGGCCTCAGATAAATAAACAATAGTTCTTACAGAAAATATAGGCTGCAAAAAATGCCCCTATTATATGCACTGAACATATTGCATCTTGAAACAACCTTGGCTGTAAGGAGTTGCAATCAGGACTAAAATGGACAATATAATTATCTGTCAATCATCATTAATAATCATGAGACAAATTCATTGTCTATTTACTGTCTGGAAGCTGTAGGCCTAAGCAGTAAACAATAAAGGCCATCAGAGGTTTCCTCCTAATTTGGCAAAATGGGAACAGTTTATGCATTGGTGTTTCAGAATAGAAACAGATATTCTATATTAACAAATTAACATTTAAATCAACTAATAAATGAACTCTTCAGAATTTACAGGTGTTAGCGATGTGAACGTTACAGAACTTCCTCTGTCGAAAGGCCAGGCCAGTCTTTGTATGTCTTTCTTTGGTCAAACCATGTTGTTTTTTACCTGTCAAGTGCTTTTTGGTCTTGTTTCCTCCGTCTTCCTGTTGATTTTAGGACGTTTTGTATAAGCCATTGTAAGGATATTAGTAAGTTAGAGAAGTACAATTGTGAACACTTTAGTTTGCACCCTCAAACTAACAAAAGCCAAGTTCATTTGTTG
>NW_015783929.1:0-1389 GCF_001515625.1 Sinocyclocheilus rhinocerous | reverse complement strand
TTTTTTTCCCTGTGTTCTATAAGAATGAAATATTTATAATGCAGAACTAATTAGTATAGTTTACTGTAAAATAATATATTTTCTGTCTCATTCCATGATATGAAGCCACATCAGATCACAAATGGAAGTTATTTCAAACACTTAACTGACAGTGTGGCATGAAACCGCTCTCTTTTGCTGAAGCCGAAGCGATCGAGCCGCTCTGACCACAGTGCTGCGCATCATGAAACACGTTGCACAAAGATTTAATTAAAAATATCAGCCTTTGCGATTTCATAATCGCACTTAACCAAATCGTGATTTGAATCCCTCCAGCAGCTCATCTTCACCTTCATGGCCATTATTTCTAATATTACTAATTCTTTAAGTTTTCCAGGGCATCATATTAATGTGAAATCACTTTTATTACAGTTACACATACTGTAAACGTGTAAATGTCCAGGGTGAAGTCAGTCTCATCCGTGTGTTTCTCTGCTGTCCACTAACTGTCCTCTGTGTTTCCTCATGCTGTCCATCTAGTGGCCAACATTCTCTGGAGGGAAGAAGGTAAATCTGCTTGATACTCATGTCTGATTAGTGTTCATGTTACAATAACAATGACAAACATTTTGAGAGACACTTTGATAACAGTGTGTGGACTAAATTGCTTGCTGAAATGAATCCAGGCCTATTTGAAGCATGCATTAATGTGAAGGTAAAAGAGCTAGAATGCACAGGTGCTAATGACTTTATAACACACCTGCAGGAACCCAGTTATCAAAGAAAGCTCACATGTAGATTGCTTTGATCGCCACATATCATGTCATAATGGTGGTTTACACTCTGTCTCGACTAATGACTCGTGTGTCATGTTCATACAGTAGTGTAGAGCGGGGCTAAAAATATAGGCTATATACAGTATATACATGTTTTTATTGAACTGATGGAGCAACACATTTTGAGGGAAAGTAAATTCTAAAAGTACTTTGTTTTGTTTAAAGTCGTATAAATGTCTGAGGTGGTGAGGGACCACACTCAGGCAAACTTCAGCTAAAGTAATATGTTTTGCATAATATCTTGTTCAAAACAATCACTTCAGCAAAATGTACTGTTTCTGTTTATTTAAAAAAATACAGAAAAAAGGAAAGATTCTGAAAGCTTTTTACACAGCTTGAAGGAAATATTAATTTTATATGGCTTTACAGTAGTAACAATAAATATGTTTCATGATAAATATGTTTTAAATATGATGGTTTCATTATAAATATGCTGATTGTCTGAGGTGGACACTGACGTATTAAATGGTATTAACAATCTGAATCCCGTTATTTTAGTATCATTGAGATACTATTGTAGTTATTGTTAATATTTTCAATTAGATTTTATTTTTATATTTTCTGCTTTCATGTT
>NW_015783928.1:0-1387 GCF_001515625.1 Sinocyclocheilus rhinocerous | reverse complement strand
ATGTGACCTTTGTGTGAATGGCCATCCATTATAGAACGACGGGGAAGATAAGGACAGAGGTCTGTCCTATTAGAGAGCTGCGTGTGTGTCTGTGTGAGTGTGTGTGTAGGTGAACACTCAGCTCTTTATGTCTAGCCTTCATTCTTGTGTGCACTGAAGCATATGGGTAGACCTGACTGGAGAGGGGATGTAGATAAGAGTGATATAAAGCCAGACTCTTCATAAGGTGTGTGTGTGTGTGTGTGTGTGTATGTGTGTTTGAATGGTCTGTGTATTATTAACATTCCATGCTTTAGGGGCATTCATTGGTCATTATGAGGGTTAAAAGAATGTTCCGGGTTGAAGCTTTGTGGACAGCATCTGTGACACTGCTGATTGACACAGAAAACTATTGCGACTTGATTTGTGTAAAATAAGGAGGAAAATCCACCATGTTACTAATGCATAGTCCCAAATTAATCCACTGAGAAAAGTTGTCCTACTTACAAAAAAAGATGATGTAGCAGAGCTGGGACAGGCCTTCGAAGTCTCAAGCCACTCTGACGATTCTGCCAAAGACAGTTGAACAAAAGGGCCCTCAGCTATAACAGTGTGAGCTGAGTACTTGGGCCCCGAGATCCTCCAGAGCATGTAAACTTCAGCATACTAGTTGATGATTTTGTGATGAGGATGGCAAGAAAGAAATACCGTATAAGAAAGCTTGGCCTGAATAGCAAGAGATTGTATTGTCACTTCCTAACTGTCCTAAAAATTGTTTTGGTTGGGCCTCCAAAAACATATGCTCAGGGGCCGGCCCTGCAATCTAGACAACTTTACAGCTCAAACAGCTCACATTATTACATGGTACGCATTATTAAAGTACAAGCTGCACATTTCTGCTTTTAAACTCTCCTGTACACTTGGCTGATAATGTATTGAAGGCACATTATTATGACACGACTTTTCACAAACTGAGAGTTGAGTCAATTATTTTTTTCAGTGGTAATGGACAGCATATCTCAGGCGCTGCTATATCAAGTCATATCCATAACTCAAGGCCATAATCATGTCTTGAACATGACCAAACCAAGTATTTAAGAGATTTAAAGGTATCATCAGGAATGAAAATAAAACTTAGAATTTACTGTAAAGTAATCCATTCAAACCAACTCTGCAAATATTTTTACTGATAGCCTGTATTATCCATGGACACTTGTCATATTTCTGGGATTTTCCAAAGTGGAAGTCGTCATAGTTGGGTAAACTTATAACTGTACTGGTGAACTACAACAAATATTATTTTTGCATTCCTATTTGATCCAATAGCACAATTAAAAACCCATGATAGTATTTCTATGACTTTCCAAAAGAAGAAAACATATATTGAGAGATTGATTACATTAGTCAG
>NW_015783927.1:0-1387 GCF_001515625.1 Sinocyclocheilus rhinocerous | reverse complement strand
ACCTGTGCCCCACTGGGCCAAAGTCCTGATAATAGACTACATGTCGAAGATCTTCTTTGTGTATGAGGTAGGGGAGAACTGTACCACACCTGAAAGTGACCGAGGCACATTGTTCTCTGAAGACCCACTGGCCAGCCTTGAGAGAGATGGGTATTTTGACAAAGGGTTTTATGGAGACTGTCACCATGATGACAGAAACCGCAGTCAGTTTAATGGGTACAATCACAGAGATCACCGGCATTGGAATGGGTACCATCACAACAACTGTGACTATCGACAAAAGAGGCATAACCAGCAAAGGAGGACCCGCTCATCTTCAAATTCCCCTATTCGACAGAATGCCCATCATCCAAAATACACACACTACATTGGCCGAGATGGAAGTGAAAAGCTCCCACTGACAAGCCAGGAGAAACTCAAAGATAGCAAACTTTCCATTCCAGAAAAACTTACTGGATACACCTACGATCATGGCAATGGTTATCTCAATGGAGTTGGGTATCACCACGATAATAGCTACAGCAAAACCTTTGGAGCAGATAGTTACAATAAGACCACCACTGGCACAGGATGTGTATGCATCTGTGGCCAACATCAGAAAGTGGTGCGGAACATTGAGTACATATCTAACTGTTTCAGAGAGCAGAGGGCACACCAGGCCAAAGGGGCCGAGTGGAAGAAGGTTGCCAAGGTGATGGACAGGTTCTTCATGTGGGTGTTTTTCATCATGGTCTTCCTCATGAGTATCCTTGTCATGGCCAAGGCAACCTAGACCGTTTACACCTTAAAGATGTAATGAACTGATATTTCATATTGGCTAACACTATGTGTCAAAAGACCAGTTAGTTACTGATTGTTCTTTTTTTTTTTTATCAAACATTAATTCCTATAATCTTGTATTTGTTGGCAAATGGGCTCATGTTCTACATTCAACTTAATATGTGGGTTACAGTTACTGCACGAACGTTGTTGTTTGAATGTCTCATTTTCTTCATTGTTTATTTCATTCTTTACATTCAAGAAGATTCTCTAGTTGTAACAGTTAAAGAAAAGGCATTCATATTTTAGGTGTAGACATGTTCCCACATGTGTATGTAGAGTAACACAATCTTTGTCTGGCATGGAGAAACATTAATAATGCACAATTAACCCTGCACATGCGCATGGACAGACATCCACACTAATGCACATTAAAAATGCATAAATAGACCAGTCTTGAATGTTGATCACACACACACACACACACACACAGTGTAAAACTAGCATCCTTGACCAATGCTAACATAGTATCTCATCAGAGAAATCATCATTCTGCAATTTCTGTATTTTCTTATTTCTTTGATTTGCTGTGCTTGTTCCTTGCTTTGGTCTCTGCTTCTATTATTCT
>NW_015783926.1:0-1387 GCF_001515625.1 Sinocyclocheilus rhinocerous | reverse complement strand
AGAAAGAAAGAAAAAAACGAGAGCTTTTGTTTCCAGAAGCATGCATTGCGAGCAAGGAAATAGTTGCAGCCTATACTTGAACAGAACAGTGGAACACGTGCATGGCAGTGATAGTAGCTTTCTCAACACGTTGCTACAAGTGGAAACGAGTTAACCAATACAATTTTATAAGAAAATAGAGTGCCATAAAAATCTTCCATCTTAGTATCTATTAAAACTGACATGACAAACCCAGCGTTTCTCACCAGAGGTTGCATGTGGCATGGATGGGGACAGTATATTGGTTATTTATCCTTAATGAACTCTATCTATCCATCCCTGAGCTAATAATTTGGCCCTCTTGAATCCCAAAATCCCTTTCCTCCGTGCTTTCCTGTAGCCCTCCAACAGACTTCAATGATCTGAATATGCCTGGTGTAGTAAAATCACCAACCATGCATTGGAAATGTTTTATTTCATGCCGATGGCCCTCGGAAGTCTTCGGGGATCATCTCGAATGGTTTCGCCTTGCAGAGGTTGCTCCATTGTGCTATCATTTTCCCCGATCCTAATCCAAGCTCCCGTAATGCATGTAGGAAAGGCATTGTTTACAATAGGATCAAGTCGCACAGACAGCCCAGAATATGAGACGTCTTTCCAAAAGACATTTACTAGCAACCACAAGCCTTGTGCTGTGTTTTCCTTGGACACTGTCTCCATGAAATGCTGCTGACGGCTAAGCCAGCCGGAGGCCCAGCGAGCCTGGGAGCAGTGCTGGCACACACTGACCTGAGAACAGTGGATCGAGAGCGGCCCCGGTCAAACTAGAAGCCTTTATTGCCCTCTGTACGTTCCAGCACACTGACGCTACAAGCCTCATAAACTCTCATGTTAACAACGGCCATTGAAAATGACATGTTAACTAGCTAGGCTGAGGCATCCTGAAAAATCTTGTTTCGCTTTTGTCCTACTTTCCATTCTGTTAATATTGCAAAAATGTCAAAACTTGTGAGAAACGAGTGGCATATCACTAAAACTACCTGACACATCCAAAGACTGGGCAGAAGTGGCATGCTATATAGACGAAATAACCAAAAATCAAAAGAAATTTAGAGCTAATGCACTTACACAGCCATAAAGTGACCTTTAAGCAGGCCCACATGGAATCCGCAAAACTCCACAGAAAGTTCTGCAAAATTGTTTATTGATTATTTTGAAATATTTTTATTTAGTAAATATTTGTATCAATAAATAATTATTTTTGGTTATTATTTAAATAGAGAGATACCCACACTATAGTTCAAATGTTTTTTGGTCAGTAAGATTTTTTTTTTTAAAGAAAATTAATTATTTTATTCAGCTGATAATGTTACAAAAGATTTCTGTTTCAAATAAATGCTGTTCTTTT
>NW_015783925.1:0-1388 GCF_001515625.1 Sinocyclocheilus rhinocerous | reverse complement strand
TAGACAAGACCATTTGCTGAAAGAATTTGTATTCGGTCCAGCTGCAGCTCAAGGCTTTTTTGGCCAAAATATTCTCATTTAGAATGTTCTGCTTGGATGTGGCTGTGATTACAACTGCATAATATGATTAAAGCTCCAAAACCTAGTGCACTGCCCCGCTGTTTCCTGTCTACATAGTCAGCTGTCTTCTAAGGCTGCACCCGGTTTTGCTTTTAAAACACATATACAATTTCTAAAGGATCATGTGACACTGAAAACTGGAGGAATGGCTGCTGAATAAAAATGTAATAAATTACATTTTAAAATGGAATAGAAAAAGTCATTTTAAATTGTAATAATATTACATATTATTAGTTTTACAGTATTTTTCATTAAATAAATTCTAATGAAATACTACTTTCAAAAACAATAATAAATCTTTTATATATATTTACATTTGTATATATTTAATAGGTACTGTATACTGTAATAAATATGGTTGCAAATCTGGTGAAAATCTCTATTTAATTTGATACTCTATCATAGTGTCACACAAATCTTTGCATTTGCATTATTATGAAAGTTGACTGGTCATCATGAAAACACAGAGTTAATGTTAATATAGGCAGAAGGACGGTGCATTAGGAGCGTTTGAAAGTGGATCTCTCATATCCCATTTCCCTAAAGTCTGGAATAGCCCCATTACACAATTAGGCTTACTGTTATTACCACTTTTACGGAGAAACATGACACACTATGAAAGTATGTGTGTTCATGTGTATGTCCAAACCTTGCCATGAAGCTAGAGATGAGAGCTTCATTTTCCTTTGGTCAGAGGTGATTATTGTTGTTATTATCAACAAAGATGGCAGCACTGGCTACTTTCATCTGCAAAAATGCTGAAAATCCCTTATAATGAAGGTGTTTATTCATAACGTTAGCTAAATGTGTTTTTTTTTTCGTGTTAATATCGGGTATCATTGCAGAAGAAGTTATTTCAAAGTCAGGTAGCGTAGCGAGAGGCTTCAGTCCTCACATGATAATTATCTTCAGGAGCACAAGCTATCCTATTTCATATCTTGACTTTGGATTAAAAGGTCATGTCCATTGCAAAGTATGTATAATAAGCACAGATAAGAGCATTACTTGATACAGATGGACAGGCTGAAAATTCGTTTGCTGGTAAACGGTTTAACACAAATATTCTGAAAACCGTTACACTGAGAAAAGCTTTTTCTGTTTAACACAACTTAAAATATGAAACCAGCAAGCACTAATGTAGCTTTTAATAGAGGAAACTACTTAACTGAATGTATAATTTGTATGTATTATTAAGATATTCTAAGGCAAATACATGCATAAATACAGATACAAATATAAATACAGGCATATTCAGTAAATATTTAATT
>NW_015783924.1:0-1388 GCF_001515625.1 Sinocyclocheilus rhinocerous | reverse complement strand
TTACCATTGTGTATCAAATGTGCTATATAAATAAACTTGCCTTGCCTTGCCTTTGAAAGGAATAAGCTCTGAAAAATATTTTATTTAACTTAAAACTGTTATATAACTTGGTTCTTATTTCAGCCTATAGAGTCACATGTAAGTACATTTTATATGACAGTAATAGTATATATGCATTCACTACATTGTTCTGCATTACAGCTCATTTAAATTATTACACAACATATTCTGGAATACATATATTTGGTGTTTTGTGTGCTTTTGAGATGACCTAACTTGTTGGGAAACGTGGCCTATTTGGCATTTGTTTGTGGCATTTTGACACTTCGGCTCAGCTGAGTATCAGTTTAATCAGGCCGTCCTGAGCCAATCCAAAAGAGACAATTCACAACGCAGCAGAAAATAAACCAATCACAATCAACCGTGAAAGCCACCTGGACCAATGGTGCTTGCACTTTACCACGTTCGGACCGCGATTGGCCAATCAGTCCACACAAGAAATCGCAGCGTGTGCTCTGATTGGCTCGTCCTTCAATGGGCGAGGAAACTTTTCCCCGCAGAGTTGATGTTAGCAGGCTAATCCAGTGCAGAGGTAAAAAGCTAGTGAAGGTTGGAATCGGTCACTCAAGAGAGCTTTTCATTTCCATCAACTATTTATATATTTTCTCGGGAGAAGCAATATGGCTTCGGGTGGAGAGTAAGTACAATTTTTTTTATGTGATATTTAGTGCGATCATAGTTGTTTTGTTTTTTGTTGAGTACCAGTTAGCCATGAAGCTAAAAGACGAACGCATCATAAACGGTGATCAATGAAATGTAGGCGTTTACACGCTACAGGTTTCTCATCCGAGCGCTCATGTAAATTTATATAATTTCGCTCTCTTCAGATACTAACGTTTTCATCACTCATTAAAACTTTTGCGGGAGTTTTAATGCGACTATGAGTCTAAGATCAGCTTTGTTTAGCATGGAAGCTAACCGGACTGAGTCATCTCCGCATATGATGTGGAGGCTTTCGGCCCACCGGCATCACCGGCGACTGCTCGGATAAACACGTACAGCACACTTAAACGACCCGTATACCACTTCATAAAAATAGATACCTTTAATTCTCTATAATAGTGAAGCCGTGAATAAGCAGCAAAGCGAGCTAAAGCGTCAAACCGGCTTTGTTTAAATGCACATAGTAACAGGTGATGATTATAAATCCCGTGATCTGGAAATTTCAGCCATCAAACCGAAAACCGCTTGACAAGATGTGACGTTAAAAACGTTAGATACTAACTATAACTGACTCTAGAGCTTTTATAAACGCGAAAATGCTTGTATTTAAGCGGTTTAAGCTTCACAAGTCACACAGCAGCATTTGCTGTGTCATTGGCCACTGG
>NW_015783923.1:0-1388 GCF_001515625.1 Sinocyclocheilus rhinocerous | reverse complement strand
TATCTTCTTTTGTGTTTAACAGAAGAAAGAAACTCATACAAGTTTGGAACAACATGATGGTAAGTAAATAATGACAGAATTATATTTTTTGGGTGAACTGCCTTTTTAAGCTCCTTAGAAGCATTTTATGTACCCTAAATTAAATGATCATTTTACATGTTCTGCTTAATTTCACAAAATTACCGCTTGATTGGAAATGATATATGATAAAAAATATTCTGTATTCAAGTGATATTTATGTTTTTGACATTAATATAGTTTTTGTTTTTTTTAGAAAACTTTATTAGAGGTAAAATTGTTTGACTGAAATCAAAATGTTACAAAAATAGCTAAAAATAATGTTTCACACAACACATATTCAAATGGTTTAAGTTTATTTACATTTTGATTAGATTATTATAGTTTAGATAAGAAATGTAAGAATTAATTTTTCCATTTTCTATGGATTTTTTATTTTAAATCATATCAATATGCTGCATGCACGTAGAGAAACTAAATAATACATAAATAATACATCGTAGCCATTATTTAATCCAATATTTAATCCTATCAAATCTGATTTTTGGAAATGTTTCTTTCCATCTGGTCAGATTCCAGGTACTTTTTTTCCATCCCTTGTTACTCTAAAGTCAAGCAAAAATGCAGTGTATTTATCATCTGCCTGTCACAATACTCTTTAAGTTGGGCAAAAAAATTGGTGTTTATACTTTAAAACTAGCACATGACAGAAATGGGTAATAATCAAACTCATCATAACCATATATACAGTAAAATTACTAAACAAAAATCAACAGCAACAAGTAAATAAAATGCAAATGGTCAAGCAGTGCAACCATATTAATTATTCATCCTCCAGTGCATGCTGGTAAGAAGGTGAATGGGACTGAGCATCAAAATACTATGATATATATATATTTTTATTATCAAGCATTATTTACTTGATCTAGGGTTTGATTTTTATAGTATACCTATGCAGAAAATCAGTCCTAAATGTTGGATTTGACAAGCAAATCTGAATTGTGTGGTGTTTGAACAAAACTCCCAAACACAGGCTGACCCACTGGACTTTGGTAATGGAGGTGCAGCGGTTTTTATTAAAAAATCAGAAACATGTGACGCATGTGCAGCCACATGTGAAGAGCCGTCACAAAGGTTAACGATAAACAACTAAACAAACAAACCAATAAATATTGATTAGCTCACTCACATCCTGCTCCTCAGTTCATTAGTCCCCTGAAAGGTCCCGTCCAGCAGCAAGGGATTGTGGGAATTTTGAGAACTCCACTGGCAAAGTGTCTTAGGGGAAACTCACTTCTGGGCCAACAATAAGTAATTAGCAGCAATTAGCGTCTGTGATTAACTGCCTCAGGTGAGGGAGAAAAAGGAAA
>NW_015783922.1:0-1387 GCF_001515625.1 Sinocyclocheilus rhinocerous | reverse complement strand
TTGGTAATCCTCTTCTCTTCTCTTCTCTTCTCTTCTCTTCTCACAACAGCGCTATCTTAAATGATACAGGACATGTACTTTCAACAATGACATTATTTTATCTGGTAGTAATCACTGATCTATTTTTGGATTATGAAAGGAGAGCTCTGTTTTAGATTTAAATATATTTACATCTTTGTGCTTTTTTTTTTTTAAATTTCACATTATTGGGTACACAACAGCCATTGTGAAAAAGAAGTGCACTTGACTGTATTGAATGTTCCCATGTAGTGCACTTCAAATCTTAAAATTATATACTTAACAAAAGTGTACTTGTAGATAATGTAATATTAACAAATTAAAAGGTGACTTAAATGTACATAAAGTGAGTATGCTTTCATGACTGTTTCTTTTAAAAAGTGTGCTTGTAATAATGTTAACACATTGTAATAAAGGTTTAAAGTACATTTTAAATCATTGTTTTCAATCATAATCTTTTGCTGTGCTTTAAAAACTCTTATTTTGATGGGTCAACTAATATATTAACTTCAAAGTTAATATATTTTAAATGTACTAAATTGCACTATAAATGTGTAATTCCAAATATATTTCAAGACACACAAGTTTCAATAGAAATCAATAGAAAAGTATATTTCAATAGAAAAGTATATTTTAGTTTACCATAAATGCTCATCAGCACATTCAGCAGTACACTTTAACCATATTTTAAAGACAGTTATGATATTACAAATAAAGATGTACTTAAGTTTAAAGTGGGTCTAAAAAGCACTCTAAAATGCATTTAATATATACATTTTAAATATATAGCATTTTAATGTAACTGCAATTAATATGCTATCAAGTGCCAAAAATAACATAATATTCAGTTCACTCTTAAGTATAGGCTTTATTCTGTTAAAGTATATACTTACGGTATTCCCCCCCCCTTCCATAATAAGTACTCTTTATTAAAAAGCCTACTACTTTTTCACAAGGGAGCACCATTAAAAAATGAATGTCCTTCAAACTTTGTGGTTAGATTTGACAGACCATGTCATGCACACATGAAGTCAAAGTTAGTTTAATGTTATTTCTCTCCTATATAGAAAAAACAAGTTTACATCCTCAAATCCACAGTGCAATCAGCAAATGCATCATGCATTTTACACAAATAGACTAATTATGCACTGTTCAGTGCATAATAATAAATATATAAAGGGATTTCTGTCTCATGGTTTGAGAGGATCTAACCTTTCAAAAGGAAACAAGTTCAAAGCGATTTTTTTTTTCTTGGGAATGTGAAATGTAACACCCTAACTCTTATTGTTCCCCTCATACACACATTTACTCACATTTTCCAATCGTTTCTAATGGTGGAGTGCGTGTTTCCCTTCCTCTCTGCTCAGCA
>NW_015783921.1:0-1387 GCF_001515625.1 Sinocyclocheilus rhinocerous | reverse complement strand
GTAGAAACTCTAGTTTTCTTTTTGCTAAATTTATGCAGATTTTATTCAGTACTGTAATTTCAGTATAGTTGCTTTACGGCAATGAAAGAAATCCTCAATGTTTTCCCCCTTTTTTTTAGCTGGTTTGTTTGCCTTTCAATGTTTATCCAGTTCCCAAGACTCCATATCCCAGTGTTTATACTTAATACCTGGATGTAGAACAAATCCCTGCTACCTTCTAGTTACTTTTGGATCTTTTCCCTGACATGTTCCTGTTTTTCTTACCATTGCTGTGGTGTGAAACCCCTGACCTTGCTGGGCCTTGAAAGAGCTTAGCAGAAGTACTTTAGCAGAACTGAGGGGAATTACTGGCACTGGGGAGTTTGAGTTGAGGGGGGCTCCATAGGTAGATGATAAAAGCTGTCTGTTTCACTCAGGTGAGTGGTTTTGGTTTGACAGGAACCTTTGCACCTAGATCCTCAAAACACACCTCACAGCCCCACAGGCCCAAGATGCAAGTACAGAAGTTTTGTATTGCTCTTTTTTAAAGTTAAGTCGTCTCGAAAAGATACAGGCACCCCGTTTAGACAGATGAAAGGTCTTTGAAGGTAATTTTATGAATTGAGGAAATGCGAGCAGGCGTGATGCCCTTGACTTCAAGTATTTCACAGAGGGTCCCTCCTCTCCTAAAGACACACACTCACACACTACTGTCTTCAGTTTTAGTGTATAAGCCTGTCTGATTTGGCACAGCCCGTCTGCCTCATGGGCACTTCCTCTTTATGTAGAAACCCGCTCGGTTCCTTGAGACACGAGGCAGATTTCCTCTCCATTCCCCATTGGAGATGAAGACTGAAGGCCTTGTTTCTGAAATGAGATATAAAGAACACATCATGCCGCACAATTTCCTCTTACATCCTCCAGAAGTACCCTTGGGGAACAAAGGAGCAAACAGATCTGAAACTGCCGGGCGTACAGCTCAGAAACACATATGGCCCAGACGGGGCTACGACAGGTATGTTCTCAGCTCAAGATGTAGCCTACAGGTTTGCTTTATAGTATGGCTGCGCCTCGGAGTGTATTTATATACGGAACAGATTAGATTGTATGAATTTAACATGGACCTCAGTTTGAAAAGCCCCAGTGGTGGCGGCCCCAAATGTTTCCCATAAATTCACAATGAACGTTTGCTCTCCTGCCAACACAACCGCACATCGTGGTGTAAAATAGTATTACCTCTGCATCCATATGTACAGTACATGACAAAATCGGAGGCTTGGCCCCTATATAGGGGGGCTACGATGTTCTCATTTGCCGTGACGCACACACTTACAGGCCGTACTTCCCATCACCCACAGCACTTGCAGGAAATGCAGCTTCAGGAGTAAAATGGAAAACAAATGTTCCA
>NW_015783920.1:0-1386 GCF_001515625.1 Sinocyclocheilus rhinocerous | reverse complement strand
GCGGACATGCACAAACATCAGGTGTGTTACATACACTCATGCAGGTGAGGCGAGAGCTCATTCTGAGGATCATGCAGAGCCATCTTCATTACCCATCAGAGCCGGACTCAGACTAAACACACAGACCACAGCAGTACCTGCCAGCGCTGTCTTCCCAGCAGCGTGATACGCCACGATGAACTTCTTCCCTTCTCTGTCCTCGGTCTTGGTCTCCAGGCCGGGATATAGCGTCTTCACAGCTCTGTGCAGAAGAGTGCGCTTCTCCTTCGAATCCTCCTGCACCTGAAAGATTGAGTTTGTTAGCCAGTAGCCATGTTTCAATCTCCCTGTTTTTATGCGCATTTTGAAGTATCACATCAGAACCGAGTGATGGAAACGCCAAATTTCAGAAAAATAAATCCCTTAATTTGCGAAAAGGTTTTTACACTCGAAATAGGGTTCATGTGAATAATGGGAGATGGAAGCTCATTTTGTGAATAAATTCCTCCATGTGTGCTATGGGACGGCAGAACCTGACTTGCAGCGGACCGATCTCACTGCACAGCATCTGAAGTGTTGTTATGGTCGTGTCCTCAAAGTATTTCTGTAGAATCGCCTCCAGAACCGTCTTACAAACAGCAGCGAGCGCATTTATTGTGTTTCGCCTGCTCGCTCTGAGGTCATTTATTAAACGAAAATTAATATATTCAGTGGCTTCTCCTACTTTTCTCAGTGATATTTAGTGCCAGTTAATCAGGATTTTGTTCTCTTGGACTCATTGGATGGAAACAGTGCTGATTCACAAATGTTTTATGCGATATTCCAATTTTGCGCTCAAGTTAAACTCGCAACTTTGGATGGAAACCCGGCTTGTGATGGAAGTATTGGCCAACGGTTTCCCACAATGCACTGGAGCTAATTTCTCAATTAAACACCACTGACCTGCTGATGACACAGATTTGGGTCTGTTCCTCTCACTTCAGAAGAGCTGGAATACAGTCGCATGGGCTGCTAGCTTTCGCGTGTTTTTCTGTGCTGCCGTCATCATCGTATGAGCGATCGAAGGCGTTTAATTAGTCGCTGGTGCAGTGGACTCTGAGAGACTTCACACTCACACACTTGTATTGTACAGGACTGGCTTGTTTAGGCACGCTGTTTGTTAGTATCATTTGTAGGATACACTTGGTTTGAAAACTGTTTGTGTTTGTAAATTTATCCACTTGTGTTCACACATTCATTCAAGAAGTTCCCTTTTCAATTAGTGTAAATTCCACGCTTTGTGGGGAATTGTTACAAACTATCCCTTTAAGGATGTTTAGATATATTTGAACTGGAAAACAAGACAAAAATACTGAGGAAGAGATTTATGAATTTAAAGGGGTCATATGATGTGATTTCAAGTTTTCC
>NW_015783919.1:0-1386 GCF_001515625.1 Sinocyclocheilus rhinocerous | reverse complement strand
AGTTCGCATATTTGATCAAAATTACCCATCATACTCGTTATCTATTCATTAAATAGGCAGGTTAAAAATAAATAAATGGATAAAAACAGCATTTTTGGGGGAAATATCTAAAGTTATTTTTTATTACCATACTAGTAATTGATTATGTTAGCTTTATGTTAATGTTATTTACATTAACTGGTTTTATTCAAGACAGGACAACTTAGCTTTGCTTTGGTTAACAGAAATTTCAGTGAAAATGGTAAAACTTTATTTTGATATCTCATAACTTTGCAACTCCGTGTCAAATAGCAGTCACTGGAGTATTAGGAGACTGTCTGCTTAATATCTGCTAACACTTTATTTTCATTTTCCCCAACAGACATTCTACTGACTAACTTTGCAAGTGCATGCCCAGTTATTCTACTATCCCTAATCCTAACCTAACTGTCTGCTAATAGTCTAATGAGAGTTAGTTGGCATGTAGTGGCAAAGTTATTATAGTCAACAGAATTGCAGAAGGGGACCATCAAAATAAAGTGTTACTGTGGAAATAAATCTTCTCCATTCGATGAGAATGGAATTTTGTGCTTCTAAGTTTGTGTTTGGAGTCTAACAGTTTGGGGAGGCTCCGGATGACATTAAATGCCCTTGTGCACAAAGCGATGTTCATATAGAAATGATTTGTTGTGTTTGGTGTGGAAGAACTTGACCTGCATTGTGATCCAGGCCCCATCGACTAACAGCAGTGTCTGACCTTACTGTCTGAATAAGAGCAAATCAGCCAAGTTCCAACATATTTATTTTTTCTGAGAGAATGTAGCAAACTCCCTATTAATGGCCATGGATTTTGAAATTAATAGCATATGTGGAAGTGATATTCAGGTGTCCATACTTGTTGCCATATACTGTAGTGTTTCTTCTTAAAGTTTAATTTAATTCATTTATTGACCTTTTAGTTTTTCCACACCATACAGTATGACTTTGTGTGTTTGTTTGTTTGCACTGCAGTATGTAACGCTTCATGATCTCTGTGATATGGATAAGTATGAGAAACTGGCTAAGATCGGCGAGGGCTCATACGGAGTGGTGTTCAAATGCAGACACAGGGACACCGGTCAGATAGTGGCCATTAAAAAGTTTGTTGAGTCTGAAGATGACCCGGTCATCAAGAAGATCGCACTGAGAGAAATCCGCATGCTGAAGGTAAGATATGGAGATGGTATGCTTACTTACTGCAAATCCCCCATGTATTTGCACACGTAGGCATAAACATTTTCATTTGTATCCATGTAGCAGCTGAAGCATGTGAATCTGGTGAACTTGCTCGAGGTCTTCAGGAGAAAGAGACGTCTTCATCTGGTCTTTGAGTTCTGTGAGCAAACTGTTCTAAATGAACTGGACAAA
>NW_015783918.1:0-1387 GCF_001515625.1 Sinocyclocheilus rhinocerous | reverse complement strand
CTCCTTTGGCACGGTTGACCTTGCGCGCGGGCGGGGATGACACTGTAACCGGGAAACCGGCGCCTCGTGCGGGCGCGCAGCGACGCCGCAGCTCGAGAAGGACGCGGGTGACACTTCACTGACACTTCCCGGTGATGTTGCGCGCTAAATGACATGACACACCACAACATACAATACAGTACATATTGTGATGCTGGCAAAGTATAAAAGTATACACACGAGTCTTTGCTTAAAATTTGCTCGTATTTATTAAATGTGAAATATACACAAATTACATGAGATGTTATCAGTTATATCATTTATACAGTTTTATTATAAAATCAGTTGATTCTTTAAAAAGCAAACAGTATGTGTTATAGTGTCATACGGATAAAAAATAAAAATGTATGTAATATTTTTATGCATATAATGAAGTAACGTTACTCGCCTATGAATGTGCCGTACTGGCAGCATGTAAATAGAGAGCGCTCGCGGAGAACGGGAGGAGAAACCAAGGCTTCCGGGACACTGATGCATTTTAGCGAGGGTCGTGCTCGTCCTCACATCTCGCTGCTCGTGGTTACATAATCCCAAAGGAAAGACTTTCCTGCCATTCCTTGCCAAGATGACCCCCGACACCGTGTACGTGCGTTTCTCTCGCATCCTCAAATCGTGGCATGAAGCCCGGATAGTTGTCGGTCCTTTCCTCGATGCTTTGCTTAGCTGATCGCTATAGGTGAACCTAGACGAAATTCGCGGTTTGATCATGGATAGGCGTTGGAAATGTGCGGTTAGGTCATCATTGTCATGGTTTCTCAACGTTCGCCGCCGCCGCTGGTGCACGTATGTCCGCGTCGAGGTGGTCCAGAGGCGGAGCATGGGCACGTGTTCCTCTGGGAGGCACTGATGACATCCAGAACATTGATTAATCACATCACAATTAGACGACCATTCACAAAATTGAATCACTCGTTTGTTAAGGAGATTTTATTTCACTAAATCCCCCTGTGTTATGGCAATACATTTATTCCTTAAAACTAACTAGCATCTGTTTATTAATTGTGTTAGGCTATTTTTATGTTTTTTTTTTGTACTTTTTAAAAGCTTCATTAAGCAATACAGTGGTAACTAATATCTTTTTCAATTTCAGTAGAACCTGTTTTTTTTAAGATACTAGTATTTCTACGATAAGTAAGTTTAAATACTAGTATCTGTACAATTAGTCAGTAGTGCTTTTAATTACATTCTTGTACTTATTCCTTTGCTAATAGCCACTCAATATGACAAATAACTATTCCATTGTTACTGGTAACAAATTAAACATTTTTTAATAAAAATCTCTCATCTCTGGAACGTCAAAATCTCTCAGGATATCAACTATTCTCTTCCAGCTAGCATGTATTTCAGT
>NW_015783917.1:0-1386 GCF_001515625.1 Sinocyclocheilus rhinocerous | reverse complement strand
AAAAAAAAAGTATAGGTGGTATTGAATTTCTTCTTAATTTGTAATTTTAATATTAACAAGTTTCCCATAAAACTGTCAAATTTTCATAAACAGGCATCATTATCATGGATGGTTATATAGGCTACAAACACAATTTCTCTCCTCACAGATGCTTAATTTGGAATAACCAAAAAAAATAAAAATCTCTTTTTATCTTGGATTAGATTTTTTTTTCTATGGTCATTTGCACCTTGGTTAAGTGAATTACAAAGTGTTCTTTTATTCAAATAATGTTGTTTATTTTTCCAAATAAATTTATATATACACTTTTATCTAATCTCATTAATAATATGTTTTGAAACATCCACGGTCATCGCTGTGTTAACCAGTCTAGATAACCCTTCAGATTTGGATAATAGCCCAATACTCTCCCACTCAAGTCTCTCATTAACCAGCTTTTAAATTTCTTTTGTATTTTTTATAAAGGGGAATAATTAAAGAAGTTTTTCTTTTAATTCAGTCTGCATTCAACTTTCATATGGAACTACATTGCCTACTTTCATGACTAATAAAAATAACAAAGGAGAAATTGGATCTGCTTGATTAACACATCTAGCCTACTTACATTAAATCCTTGAGTGAGTGAAAGTGTAGTTTAACAGAAATATTCCAATTTTTGTATAATGTTCGTACTGCACGAATACATTTGTTGCCAAATCCAAAGAAATCAAGAACTTCAAACAAAAAGGTATGCTTTATAATAATCTTAAATGAGAATATAACTATAAAAATTTAAAAGACAATTACTACAGTCAATACAATCTAGTAGCCTATTAGTCGAATATTGTTGCCTTGTATCTTAAGGTGACGATACACGGGGCGATGTTGTTTGGGCACTTTCCTATTGAGCATAGGCAACAACTTTATATCTAGATACTTTGGATCGGTCGTGGGCCCTGTGTCTCACCTGGTTGCAACATTGCTCAAAAAGTTGCCCCGTGTATCATCACCTTTAGCGGCTGTTAGCCTTCCGCCATATTGGAATGGTCAAAGCCGGTCCGTGAACACTTGAGAGCAAGTGGCCTGTGTGTCTGTAACACTAATAATACGCATGTATTAATATCTATATCTGCAATAGACTTCAGCAGACGATTTTTCTAAACTAACACAATACAACAAGATGAAGCCGATAGCTAACACGACATTTAAAAGGTAGTATAGTTTAAAACCTGTAACACTGAGTTAATACATATATTAAAAACAACAACACATTCTTACCTGTGAAAGCGTATCTAGTTTCTTCAGGAATTTACATTTCATCGGTTTTTACATCCAGAGGCTGCGCAACGTTGTAGCATCTTCGAAACTCATTGATTTGTATTTTGAGTGACGACATATCGACCGTTC